>NC_136809.1:18174283-18336783 GCF_951216825.1 Electrona antarctica
CTGTAGCTGCTGTCCATGGTGCTGATGTAACTGTAGCTGCTGTCCATGGTAACTTGTCCATGGTACTGATGTAACGGTAGCTGCTGTCCATGGTCCTAATGTAACTGTAGCTGCTGTCCATGGTGCTGATGTAACTGTAGCTGCTGTCCATGGTGCTGATGTAACTGTAGCTGCTGTCCATGGTCCTGATGTAACTGTAGCCCTCCATTGTCATGAAGTAGCTATCACTGCAGCTGCTTGGGGCAATGGTGCACCAGTCCGGATGTTATGTTTGTGGTATCCACAGTCGACCTACCATCTAGGCAATCTTGACTGTGAAGGTTTTTGTGCAAGCTCCACCAAGCTCTACTCTGTCTCTGACATTATGGGGCTCGGAGACAGAGTACTGAGTCATGTATGCTTCTTGTTTCATGAATGTGAATGTAACCTTACTGCACTCTATTACCCGCTGTGTCCTTGTGTGCTCTCCTTTATGTGGACATCAATGCACTGTTAAAGTCTCTGTGTGTGTGTGTGTGTGTGTGTGTGTGTGTGTGTGTGTGTGTGTGTGTGTGTGTGTGTGTGTGTGTGTGTGTGTGTGTGTGTGTGTGTTTCAGGTATTCCAGTGGAGTCCAAGGTAAACATCTTTATTAACAGCTTTGGTTCCATCCAGGAGACATCCATGGTGAGTGTTTTGCACGCACGCACGCACGCACGCACGCACGCACGCACGCACGCACGCACGCACGCACGCACGCACGCACGCACGCACGCACGCACGCACACACACACACACACACACACACACACAATGTACACACACAAAGTACACATGCAAAGTACACACAAAGTACACACACAAAGTACACATGCAAAGTACACACAAAGTACACAAACATGGGCATGTACGCACTGACACACACACACACACACACACACACACACATGCACACGCAAACACGCTTGCACGTGCACACACACTATCGATCAAAATTAATTATAAATTGGGCCAATTTGTACACTGTTTGACTTACATGAACACTCCAGATTTGAATAACACTATATCTATCTATCTATCTATCTATCTATCTATCTATCTATCTATCTATCTATCTATCTATCTATCTATCTGTCTATCTGTCTGTCTGTCTGTCTGTCTGTCCGCAGGACTACAGAGTGAACATATTTCTGCGTCAGAGGTGGAACGACCCTCGCCTGCGTCTCCCTACGGACTTTAAGGCCGAAGCGTTGACTGTGGACCCTAAGATGTTCCAGTGTCTGTGGAAACCCGACCTGTTCTTCGCCAACGAGAAAACTGCAAACTTCCACGATGTCACACAAGACAACATCCTGCTCTTCATATTCAGGAACGGTGACGTCTTAATTAGCATGAGGTAAAATCAATGATTGAAAAAGTACTCATAATTCTTACTTAAGTAAAAGTGTCAATACTGCAATATAGTAGTAGTAGTAGTAGTAGTAGTAGTAGTAGTAGTAGTAGTAGTAGTAGTAAAATTTGAAATGTATTTGAGTAAAAGTACAAAATATTGGCATCTACATGTATTTACAGCATTCAGGGGAATGCACTTAACTGACTGAGGTCCATTGATTGTTTCGATTGTAGAACGTTCCACGCAAATTCTTCAAATTATCCTGGGAGAAAAACAGGTTTGAGTGTTTTTCAAACTGCTCAAAATGGTGGGAAATATAAGGGTGGAGTTTACTGATCAAAGAGACAGATGTGTTCCTCATGAGTTAAGGCACATGTGTAAGCAAGTTTCATGGCTTTAGGCCAAATTAGGCATGACTTATGCCTCTTCAAAGTTTGCATTTTCAAACGATTTATAGCGTCCCCCGTTTGGCCAATACAAGTAAGATTGATTTCAGTTATATTTGTAATGACCATAGTGCAAAATGTCATAAAAAATGCAATTTTCAATGGCTGATCTCAAAACCTTTTATTTAGATATTGGTCCAAGGTGTAGAAAGAAAAAATCCCAGGAGGAGACAGATTTTAACAGTATTTCTTGTAATTCAAAATGGTGGGATATCTAAAGGTTAGAGGTCATAGGTCAAAGTGACACATTTGTTCCTGATAAGGAGACACATATGTGTGAGCTTCGCCCTTTACCATAGTACCATATAGCTGAGTTTGGTAAAAAGAAAGAAAGAAAAAAAAAGTAGCACTCTTGAAAATAATTGTCTTTAATTAATGTGAGGTAAGACATTATAAACACAGTGGTTTTCCATCTTTTTTGCGGCCCACATGGAAATCATGAAAGCCTTCACGGCCCACCCATCTGACCACTTAACACGTTAACACATTGACTGCCATTGATGTAGAATTACGTAATTTAGTGTTTTCAGTGATTACACTAGAGGGCGCTCTTTGCTAACCTATGAATGATGCTATGACTTGCAGAGAAGAATACACCTATATCACGTGATCCAAACAAACTCCAGCCGGTCCGATCCAATCCTAAAGGATTCATAAAAATGCATCTATCCCTGATTTATTTTCCAAAATTGCGCTTTTGGTGAAAACAAGCCTTATTTAACTGCCGATAACTACCCCCCCCCCCCCCCCCCCCCCCCAGACATGCACATTTTCAAGGTTAAAACGAAAAAAATAAAGAAAAGAATTGTCAGAAAGAGTTGTTTCTGTAATGTATCATTGTCTGTCTTCTAATTAAATCATTGTGTGTGTGTGTGTGTGTGTGTGTGTGTGTGTGTGTGTGTGTGTGTGTGTGTGTGTGTGTGTGTGTGTGTGTGTGTGTGTGTGTGTGTGTGTGTGTGTGTGTGTGTGTGTGTGCGCGCTTGTGTACGGTTCTCATGTGTGTTGTTGCTGTTGCTGTTGCTGTTGCTGTTTTTGCTGTTGTGGTATTTCTCACTGTGCACATCTGTGTGTGTAATTGTTATTGTGGTGGTATTTGGCACTGCTCGTATGATCGTGTACACATCTGTATATCGTTGTTGTTGTATTTGGCACTGTACTGCATGTGTTTGTGTGTGCATGTGAGTTTTGTGTGTGTGTGTGCGTGTGCGTGTGCGTGCGTGTGTGTGCATGTATGCGTGTGTGTGTGCGTGTGTGTGTGAGAGTGCAGGCTTTCAGTGACCTTGTCATGTCCTCTGGATCTCCAACTGTTTCCCATGGACACACAGCGCTGTAAAATGCAACTGGAGAGCTGTGAGTACACACCACCCACCCACCCACCCACACACACACACACACACACACACACACACACACACACACACACACACACACACGCTCATATTGACACAGCACCGGGGTGTGTAATGCGATTACAGGAATCAACAAGTACTGGTGTCATCACCGCACACACACTCCTGATGATGATTGATCCTAATCAGACCTAACATGAAGTAGCATTGTGCTGCATCAGCACACACCCACACAGGCGGCCCCTCCTTCCCTCGATCCCTCCCTCACTCACCAGTCAAACGAGTCTTATCAATGAATCCTGTTTTGGGCCATTTATTATACTCCTACATTTCAGTTTAAAGTCATACTGTGTAAATTAAAACATATATAATGACCAAATAAACAAATGTTATATTTGATAACTATTCCACATCACTATTAAATACAAGTGAATGAATGAATGAATGAATGAATGAATCCAATCCAATCCAATCCAATCCAATCCAATCCAATCCAATCCAATCCAATCCAATCCAATCCAATCTATTGCACATGTTACAACTCAACAAAGTGCTGCAGGAAAATAAAAGCTAAATACATACACTGTAGCTAAAATACAGAATATGTCACACAGTCATGACTTTAAGCAGGATAGACTGGATTTGAACGACTTTGAACAGCAACATCTAACCTGCGAGTAGCATTCTCTGAAAAGAGCCAATCTACAAGCTCACAACGGGTTGCGGCGCCACGCCTTGTGAGCTTGTAGATCGGGTATTTTCGGCAAAGACGTTTGGCATAGAGGGGAAAACACGGAGCAGACCAAGTACAGAGCCAACTCAGGTCCAATTGACTAAGTACAGAGGGTCAAAATAGTTCAAACATCAAAGGTTATGGAGGAGAACTGCAGACTTATACAGCGCTGTGTGCCCATGTGAAACTGTTGGAGATCCAGCTCAGATCCAAAAGGAGGCTTCTTCTTCTTCTACTCGCGCGTGACAGGGCTGTGCGCGCGGCACAACCCGGGCCGGTGCACTGGTTCGAGATTTCAAGAATCAAGAGGGTGTATTTGTACACTCTCTCAGGCAGGTACAAGCAGTGAAATATGTGTGTGTGTGTGTGTGTGTGTGTGTGTGTGTGTGTGTGTGTGTGTGTGTGTGTGCATGTGTGCGTGTGTGTGTGCGTGCGTGCGTGCGTGCGTGCGTGCGTGCGTGCGTGCGTGCGTGCGTGCGTGCGTGCGTGCGTGTCTAACAAACTAACAGTTACAAGAGAACGGCATCATGGCATCATGTTGATAATAGTGCTGATAAGTTATTTAAAATATTTTGTCTTAAAAATGAGGATAAATAATGGAATTGACAACAATACAGGTAAGACAGACAGGTATTGGTAATACCTCTTTAGTGTGTGGAATATGTGTGTGTGGAATATGTGTCCCGGCAAATAATTTAGCATCTAGACAGATGTAGGCCTATATAATGTGCAGGTACATTTGTGTGCAAAGTATTGTTTTGTTTATATTAGGTATGTTGTTATTATATTTGTACTGTCCCTGAAGCCAGGGCTTTGAGACACCTCATACACAGTCCATTGCTGGGGTGGTGTTTGTCCTTCAGAGTCGTTGTTGTGGCCCTCTACGCAAGCGCCTGGCTCTGGTGCGCTCAGCTCACCTCACCAGCTCCCTCAGGGCTCACAGCCAGCCATCAATGTGTTCGTCCACAGACAAATGTGCCCGTGGCAAAGACTTGGTCTTGTCCGTGGCAGTTTTTTCATTAATTTTTTTTACATACCATTATTTACTACGACACTATGGCACATTATGAGTCCACTAGTACTAGTGGTTCTCAAATGTTTTATTTGCAAGGACCCCCTTAAGTCTCAGTGTAGCTCTGTTCCTGGCCATAGTATTCTCATGCTCATTTTATCATGTCTGTGGCAAAAATTTAATTTTGACAAACATTTCCACCAGAAGCCAGCATGGCTTGTGGTGGCTGCTCACAACCCTGGGGGGCGGAGCCAATAACTAGACAGTGATGTCAGTGCCCTGTCAGGAATTAGGGTCGGGATCCGGAATCGGAGGAATTGGATCCAACACTGAGGAACCAGGAATCTGGAACCGTTTCCGGAACCTGTTGTATCATGCTGTCAAAGCTGGCATGGGGAGTGATTGACTTCACGTCTGCTATGCAATTACAATACCCGGGGTTCTCAAGAGGGTCCCTGTACCTCACTTTAAGAACCAGTGAGGTAAGTGTTGTAGCATGTATAGAAGGATTTCAGGGCCGTCTCTGAAATCCGGGATTTTCTCAGCTGTCTTGAGGTGATAAAGATGCCGTTCTCACCATCTTTACCATGTGTCCCTGTGTGCGTTCTGCAAGTCCACCCCTCAGTCATCTCTCTAGACAGATTCTGCTCTGGCTTAAAGAGATAGTTCAAATGATTACTCACCCCATGGAGACTTTAATTCATGGATATGCCTTTTTGGTTTGTTTTTTGGTTTTTGTCACATTCCTAAGCCAATCATTTGATGCCCAGCAGTAAATGGTAAATGGTGCATTTATATAGCGCCTTTATCTAAGGCGCTTTACATAGATTGTGCATTGCATTCACCCATTCATACACACATTCATACACCGATTGCGGCGGAAGCCATGCAAGGTACCAACACAGCACATCGGGAGCAATTTGAGGTTCAGTGTCTTGCCTAAGGAGTAAGGACACTTCGACATGTAGACAGGAGGAGCCGGGATTCGAACCCATGGATCATTGGACGACCTGCTCTACCTCCTGAGCCACAGTCGCCCCAGCAGTGGTTCCCTATGGAGACACAAATAATCTCCTTTGTGTCTCCTCTCCATAGGGAACCACTGCTGGTCATCAAATCACGTTGTTGGAAAAAAATACATCCTGGAGTATTTAAGTGGACTAAGAAAGGGGAAGAGCCAAACAGAGTCGCTGTTTCTATACTAAAAAGGTGGTGCCCCCAGAGGCACCACTTTTTTTTAACGTAATGGGTTCCCAGATTGGTGATGTGTACACCAAGGTACTTGAAGCTGCTCACCGTCTCCCCTCTGGTGCCCCGTTGATGGGGCACCAGGAGGGGAGTGGATCTCTGTATAGATGTCCATCGCCTTCTTCTAGGTCTTTCAGACATTCAAGAAGAGGCTGATTTCCTGACACTACTGTTGGTATATTGATAATACTATGTTAAATATTTCTAGCTGGTTATATGTTAGGCAAATGGGCAACACCAACAGTGTTGTACTGTTCATGTTATAGGGCAGTGGTTCTCAAACTTATTCATGTCAAGGGCCCCCAAATGAATGTATGTATTGGTCCGTGGACCCCCATTTGTGCCATGGACTTCTTGCTAAAACCCCCACTTTGAGAACCACTTCATTAGGGTGCTCGTGCATGTGGTGCAGTCTACACGCACCACCATGGAGTGTGTGAATCCTGTGCGGTGCATTCAGCTTGCCGAGAGTCCATGGGAACACAATTGGCCTGTGTTCGGGGGAGGGAAGCTGATTGGGAGAGGGTTGATGTATAAAAGCAATTCCAGCAAACTGCTAGCCTAGCCACCGGCTTCTACTCCAACTCAGCACAGCTGATTTTTATTTTTGATCAGGTGTGCCGTAATGCTTGTTTGAGCACGGGTAGAGAGCCTTCTCAACCAATCAGATTGCTTCGTCTGTGCACTACCTGCTGTATAATGGATATTGAATTAATGTATATTTATGTATATATTTGTAGTTGGTTATACCACCAGTGATCTGGTCTTCATGTGGCAGTCGGATCCAGTCCAGATGGATGAGATCCAGCTTCCACAGTTTGACATCAAACAAGAAGACATCATCTATGGCAACTGTACCAAGTACTACAAAGGAACAGGTATTTAATACGCAATGTACTACTAGTTTACCAAGTACTACCAAGGAACAGGTATTAAATACACAATGCACTACTAGTTTACCAAGTACTACCAAGGAACATGTATTTAATACACAATGTACTACTAGTTTACCAAGTACTACCAGGTATTTAATACACAATGTACTACTAGTTTACCAAGTACTACCAAGGAACATGTATTTAATACACAATGTACTACTAGTTTACCAAATACTACCAAGGAACAGGTATTAAATACACAATGTACTACTAGTTTACCAAGTACTACCAGGTATTTAATACACAATGCACTACTAGTTTACCAAGTACTACCAAGGAACATGTATTTAATACACAATGTACTACTAGTTTACCAAATACTACCAAGGAACAGGTATTTAATACACAATGTACTACTAGTTTACCAAGTACTACCAAGGAACAGGTATTAAATACACAATGTACTACTAGTTTACCAAGTACTACCAGGTATTTAATACACAATGTACTACTAGTTTACCAAGTACTACCAAGGAACATGTATTAAATACACAATGTACTACTAGTTTACCAAATACTACCAAGGAACAGGTATTAAATACACAATGTACTACTAGTTTACCAAGTACTACCAAGGAACAGGTATTAAATACACAATGTACTACTAGTTTACCAAGTACTACCAAGGAACAGGTATTAAATACACAATGTACTACTAGTTTAAAGTACTACCAAGGAATAGGTATTAAATACACAATGTACTACTAGTTTAAAGTACTACCAAGGAACAGGTATTAAATACACAATGTACTACTAGTTTACCAAGTACTACCAAGGAACATGTATTTAATACACAATGTACTACTAGTTTACCAAGTACTACCAAGGAACAGGTATTAAATACACAATGTACTACTAGTTTAACAAGTACTACCAAGGAACATGTATTTAATACACAATGTACTACTAGTTTACCAAGTACTACCTAGGAACAGGTATTTAACACAGCATGTACTACTAGTTTAAAGTACTACCAAGGAACAGGTATTTAACATAGCATGTACTTAACATAGCATGTACTACTAGTTATTACCGAAGGAAATCACACATTTCCCGTCAGTGCGTGTTTTTGTCACGCCTCCATATATGGTCACGTCTCGTGACATCACACCTCCATATATGGTCACACCTCATGACATTATGCCTCCATATATGGTCACGCCTTGTGACATCACACCTCCATTTATGGTCACACCTCGTGACACGTCACGCCACCATATATGGCCATCTCCATACCATATATGAAGATCACGACACTGACCTCATCTAACCCTGGATAACCATACATGGAGAAGACTGGATCATCACCTAGATCTGCATATATGTAGCCAGCCAGCAACTCTATATCTGACCTCAAACCTCAAACCCTTAGATTTCCATATATGGAGTTGACCTACCCCACCTGTCCTTCCTGTTCTGACATTCCTGCATATGTTGACCTCATCCATATGTTGACCTCATTATGTTGACCTCGCCCTAAAGGGCGAGGTCACTTCTCGCCCTCAGGGCGTCTTACTGGTTTACCTAGGAACTACAAAGGAACAGGTATTTAACACAGCATGTATAGTTTACCAAGTACTATAGGAACAGGTATTTAATACAGCATGTACTACCAAGGAACAGGTATGTATTACACCATGTACTACTAGTGTACCAAGTACAGGTATTTAGCCTCTTGACCACTTAAACCCCTTATGATTGACCGGAGTCACTCAGGGCTGTATGCTAGGGTCTTCTCTGTTTTCTGTTATTTTGGGGAAAGCGTTTTGCAGAAAATAGCAGATAGGACAAGCTCACAACGCGTTGGTGTTGTGAGCTGGTCGGGCTGCTATTTTCGGCGAAGGCTGTCTCCACAATATGCAATTATTATTTTTTTGTCACATACTCCTAGACAATATCTGTGGTCACAGTGGAGATATAATGAACAATATTATGAATTCCCATCGCTTCCCACCAAACGACAACACATTGCGTGATTCCATCAGAAAGCTGATATATGATTCCCACAACGCACGTTCCTCCAACGCGCACCTGATTCATTATGGAGAGACTGCTGGGCTGCCGCTCTGTTGAATCGAATGCAAGATGACAGCCGTGTGCCCTCGTTTAAAAGCTGAACGGTATATTAAAATATGTATCTGAATACATTTGAGGTGAAGAATAGGCAACGTGGTGACATAAACGTGCTTCAGCACTGCTTCTCAGCTGTCTCTCTCTCTCGCGCTGCACAAGGGGATAAGAGTAGCTGCATTTAGATCCCATCGATCATATAGCCCAAGAGGACGGTATGGTTGGCTGACACTTTGATTGGTTGAGACACAACCAGCCTCCGTTTCATGAGAAAACTTCCCAATAAAGGTCGCAAAAAAACGGCACAGAAATAAAGTACATTTACTCAAGTATACCTACTTGAGTAAATGCACTTTGTTTCTTTCCACCACTTCACCTCAGCAATCCATCTCTTGTGTGTCTACTGTCTAGCACCTTGAAAAGGCCTCAGCAATCCATCTCTTATGTGTCTAGCACCTAGAAAAGGAAAGAGAAACATTCACGGCTCAGCTAGGCCACTTTGACCTACTGTATACTTACTTATCATTACTATACATTCATGCTTGGACTGTTGCCCAGTTATCTATCCAACTACATGTTATGAAAACACCATGGCTGCACATTCCCAGGGCTTCAACACACTCCGTCAGAGGGTGGCAAAAACAAAGTGACCACTTACACATGATTTAATAAAACTGTGTCAGCCTTCCTATCAGTGTTGGGGAACGTTACTTTCTAAAGTAACTTTGTTAATCCTGTTACGTTTATATAAGATTACCCACTGGGAAAAGTAACTTGTTAGTGTTATTATTTTTGTGTTATTTTGCATTACCGACAACTAAAACCCACCCTTGAGGAAAAAAATAAAATGAAAGTTGTGGATGTTGTGGAGCTGTGCTGGGCTTGCTTCACCATGATTAAACTGATGTTGATCTCCTACTTTCACCAATAAATCCCCAAAAAGTGTGAATACTTCCACAGCCTTGTTAAAGGATTAGCCTGAATCCGATTTCTTCAAGCACGTCTTGGAATAGTTTGTTTGGTATATCCATATTTTATTCCAACTCATAGTGGCGAGACTAAAAACCAACAGGGGGGGGGGGGGACCAAAACAACGTGATGCCGAAAAAGCCGGCGACAACGGAATGTAACAAGAATGACCAAAAGTGGTGACCTATTCAATACAGATTATGTTTAATATTTTTTGGGGGATGTGTTTGTTTGACGCTGTGGTGAGAAAGCAGAGCAAGCCGTTAACAGTGTGGTCTCTCCCCTCTCCTGCTCCTATAGGATACTACACGTTAACAGTGTGGTCTCTCCCCTCTCCTGCTCCTATAGGATACCGTTAACAGTGTGGTCTCTCCCCTCTCCTGCTCCTATAGGATACTAACAGTGTGGTCTCTCCCCTCTCCTGCTCCTATAGGATACTAACAGTGTGGTCTCTCCCCTCTCCTGCTCCTATAGGATACTACACGTATAACACGTTAACAGTGTGGTCTCTCCCCTCTCCTGCTCCTATAGGATACCGTTAACAGTGTCGTCTCTCCCCTCTCCTGCTCCTATAGGATACTACACGTGCATTGAGGTCATTTTTACCTTGCGTAGGCAGGTGGGTTTCTACCTGATGGGTGTGTACGCCCCCACACTGCTCATCGTGGTGCTGTCCTGGCTCTCCTTCTGGATCAACCCTGATGCCTCCGCTGCCAGGGTGCCTCTAGGTAAAAATACACACCCACCCACGCACGCACGCACACGCATGCACGCACGCACGCACGCACGCACGCACGCACGCACGCACGCACGCACGCACGCAACAAAGGCTGTCTGCAGGGGCGGACGATCGTATTTTCTGTCACCCGGAAAATACATTTTGTAAACGCTATCATCGGTTCTTTATTTATATGGGCCGTTCAACATAACTTGTTTTGACCAAAAATGCAATCTGGGAAAATAATCAGAATCTAAATCCGATATCGTGAGGCGGATGCCAGGAGGAATTTTCACTTTCAGTTCATTTCTGGTTGTATCCGTCTCCTAGCAACCTACTGTAGTATCATCCATATGTTGTTGAAGAGTGTTGTCTATCGTAAACCACTGAAAACACTATGATGCAATAGTGCAGCCCAGCTTGACAGTCAGCGTTGGATTTGATGTGACATATAGGGCTGCACTCGATACAAAAGTAATGTAATTGATTAGAGGCTTTGCAATTAATTGCATGTTTTATCGCATTGACCTGAGAAACATTTTATTGTATTTCTTTCAATTAAAACGGATTTTGGTATACGATAGCACAGATTTATAAAAAAAAAAGAAAGAAAAAAGATGGCTAAACAGGTGGAGTTAGCTGGTTTGGAAGATAGTTTGAGGATCCAATGGAGTTTTTTAACCAACACACACATCTAAAACCTAAAACATTTAATTAGGTGGTTTCTTCCAGACATCGGGTTGTCCCTGGTACAAAATGTTTCCAGGTGTCTTTGATGTGAAAATGTTACTGCCGCGTGAAATATGAGTTCAGCAGCAGCAGCAGTGTGAATGGATGTTGTACATGTTCCCTCCATCAGGCATCCTGTACTCCTCTACTCCATCCATCCATCCTTCTATCCATCTATCCATCCATCTTTACTTCTGACACATCACCCCTCCATCCAGGTCTCAGTGAGTATCATCATCATCATCATTCATCAGTGGTGTAAATTAACCAAGTACTGTACATTTAATCGTACTTTACTTTCTATTTCCAATTTCTAATACTATTACTTCTACTCCACTAAATCTCAGATCCAAATGTACTTTTACTCCACTACATTTATTTGAAATCACTTATTCACTAGTTACTTTTACAAAACATACATTAATCACTTCAACCTATACACATTTCAGCCATTTGAAAATAGCTGATCTACAAGCTCACAATGCGTTGCATCGCGAGTCGCGACACATTGTGACACAATTTCAAACTTGTTTTTATTTATTTTGTATTAATGCAAGAACAACATAGTACCGAACTGTAAGGAATTGTGGTCCAAAAATAAACAAACTGTCTCAGCGATGCTGTCAGGGAGGGGGCTCTGTATAGTTTACGATAGTCAGTCACTCATATTGGATATTCTGTTTCTGGCGAAAATGTTAAAGGGGCATTCCACTCATTTTCAACATTTTACTATGTCATTAATATACCTTAGAGCTGTTGTGTGGAAATAATAATACTTTTTTATTATTTACACACAACAGCTCTAAGGTATATTAATGACATAGTAAAATGTTGAAAATGGGTGGTTTTCCCCTTTAATAATTTGGCTGTAGTAACATTAGCATTTTCTAGCCGTCAGTTGATTCTTCATATCCATATGAGTGTAACATGATGTAGAAATTCTTGCTTAATTTATGGATTCCTGTCTTAAGTCTAGTGAAATTGAAACTCTCAAAAGATCATATAAACCTTGACTGGTACTGGTAGTAGAAAGATTTATTTACAGCGCTGTAACATTCCCACATCAGACATGTTGTTCTAATAAGGCACAAAGATAGAGTGAGCTGCTCTTGCCTGACGTAATAATTGGCTAAAACAAAACAATATTACATCTCTTCTCCTAGCTTGTTAGTGCTAAAACGTATCTTCCCTTCGGCAGCTATAAAACAAAGAGGCCACTGAAGCTGGCGGCTGTGACCTGCCAACCTAAACTCCCTGCATACGGCCCTGGATCTCAGCTCTCAAACTGCAACTAGTAACACAGGATAATGAATACTAAACAATATACCGGTAATATAATAATATAAATTTGCCGCCAGGATCATGTGTTTATTTTTGGATTACAGTTCTTATTTGACGTGATATTAAAAACTACGACCAAGGTAGGACATGCAAAATGACGGCAGACTTCGGATGAACGTTTCAGCATGCTGAAACGTTCCAGGAAGAGAAGGACTGTACATTAGTGAGGACCAATTCTTAGTGCTCCTTTAACCATGTAAGACCCAACGATGCTTCTCGGTAACATTTTTGTTATTGGTATCAAAATAGTACCAAAAGTAAAAGTACTCATTATGCAGACTGTCCCGTTTCAAGGTATCAAGGGCTCCATTTTCGTCACCGCTAAACTAAACTAAACTATTACTATTTTGAAAAACATTTTTGAATAGTTCAACTAGCCAATCTACATTGACATGTTGTGAGCTTGTAGACTGGCCATTTTAACTATTCAAAAATGTTTTGCAAAATAGTAAAACAAAAAAAAGGTTTAGGGATAAGGGGTTTAGCGGTGACGAAAATGGAGCCTCATATGTCTACAATTTATTTAGAAAATAGCACATCTACAGGCTCACAACGCTTCGCATTTCAAGCTTGTAGATCTGATTTTCAAATGGCCAAAGTTTAAGTGGGGCTGAAGTAGTTATTGTGTGTTTTGGAACAATAATCAAAATCTACAAAGTAACTACTAGTAATTCAAGTTTTAAAATAATTGTAGTGGAGTGAGAAGTAGTATATTTGTGGAGTAGAATATAGGCTATAGTAAAGGCTATACTAGGCTATACTGTACTAATAGTACAGTACTTGAGTACATGCTTGTGTAAAGGGAGATACTGTCACTGTCACCACGTATGTCAAAAACCATTTGTTCCAATGGATTCAATGCAGTTAATACAGTAGTTAGTCACAAGCTCTGTTAATACTTTCCATTGGTTCAATATTTATAAAACACACACACTTACTGTAGCTAATTTCAACCTGGTAAATCCATTTTGGGCATCTCGTTATAGGTCAAATTGCCAAGCATAGCAGATGCACAAGCTCACAACACATTGTGTCCCAATGCATTGTGAGCTTGTAGGTCTGATATGCTTTTGCTGCTTTTCTGTGGCACTGTTAGGAATAGAGCATTCATTTGTGAGAAAAACAAAATAAAAATAATAGACTTGCTATTACTAGAATAATAGACTTGCTAATGTGAAATAGCAAAGATAGAAGTGTTTCATAACCAACATTGAAAATGTGTGTGTGTGTGTGTGTGTGTGTGTGTGTGTGCGTGCGTGCGTGCGTGCGTGCGTGCGTGCGTGCGTGCGTGCGTGTTAGGTATCTTGTCAGTGCTGTCGCTGTCCAGTGAGAGCATGACGCTGGCCGCAGACCTTCCCAAGGTGTCCTACGTGAAAGCCATCGACATCTGGCTCATCGCCTGTCTGCTGTATGGCTTCTCATCACTGGTGGAGTATGCTGTCGTCCAGGTGAGACAACACATACGTACATGCATACATACCATATACATACCATTTATATGCATACATACTGTACCATATACAGTTGGAGGCCATCGATATTGTCCTTTTCTTTTTGCTGAGGTTTGCGTGATCTGCGCAAAAGGACAGTTAACCCATTTTGGGCGGGAACCCCTTTTGGTGTTTTAAACATTATGTTATAATTTAGCTATTGAAAGATAGCAGATCTACAAGCTCATAGCGCGCCACCGAGTGGCGCGCTACGAGCTTGTAGGTCTGCTATTTTTGAAAAATCGTGAAAAGGATTTAGAAGGATTTAGAAGGATTTTTTAAAATTTTGGCCTAAATGGGTCAAATGATAAGGGACAACATCGGTGGCACCCAACTGTACATACCATTATACATGCATACATACCATGTACAGCATGTACATGCATACATACCATATACTGTACATTATACATACCATTATACATGCATACATACCATATACAGTACATAGTACCATATATATGCATAGATACCATATCGTCACTGTCCGGCAGAAACCAGCTTTTTTCATAAATCTGTGCTATTGAACCCTCTTTACGTCTGTGTGTTGGTTAAAACAATATTGAACCAACAGAAAGTATTAAAAATTGCTTCTGACAAAACCAGCTAAATCCATTGGATCATCAAATTGTCTGCTAAACCAGCCAGGTCCACCAGAGGAGGCAGTTTGAAGTCACTTTATAGATTTAGATTATTATTACAAAATTGAACCACTCAAGCCCTATTTTATACTTTGTCACGAGCTATGTTGCAATGCAATCAGCTATTTGTAAAATATTTTGACAAATGTACTACTTGAATACTAAATATAAGTAATATTGAATATTTATTTAACCAGTTATAAGCGCTATTCTTGCGTTGCAATGTGTTGTACAGTATCAGTGATGCAACTAGCCTGCATCTTGCATCCTTAGACTCACTAAATTGAGAAAGGACGCAATCATGTCACCCTCCGGGGGTTCTGGGATGCAATACTGTACTCAGTACCGTACTGTTGAAGTACGACTCATAAAATGTCCCTCATCTAAAATACCACCCCTGGGTCCCGGCCGGGACCCATTACATTGAAAACCTTACATCCCTGCAGTATGAGCATGTAGATTGTCTCATTATGTTTATAATTAATGCTCCATCGTGATGTGATGCGACTCGTGGTGAGCTTGTAGATGGTCTATTTATCGGCACACAAAATTATGAATCAGGCTTCATTGTGTCTCTGTCATGTGTGCGTTCAGGTGATGTTGAACAGTCCCAAGCGAATCGAGGAGGAGAAAATCATAATGGCCGCCAAGGAAAAAGCCATTAGAGAGAGAGAAGGGACGAAGACTCCCAAAAAAACCAACAAAACGGTCAACGGGACGGGTGGAACACCTATCCATGTCACTGCCGTCGGTGCCGTGCAGGTAGTCTGGTTCACTATGTGTTTTTGTTCAAAGTTTGTGGAGATTAGCAAAACTATACATTTTTGTAATCTTCAGAACATGGGGAATACAAAAATCTATGTTTGCATTTGTTTGCATTTGACACCTGCATGTCCGCCATATTGGACGTTCAAAATGGCCACTATACAATATGTAATTTGTGCTATCTTGGCTTCTATAGACAACCTAGAAAGTTAATTATAGGGTGCGTTCGGAAATGCGCACCGGGAGTGCATTCGCCTATTACTTTGCATTGCACAGTGCGCTCAGTGCGCTATTTCCGAACGCGCCCTAAATATACTAATCCTATGTTTTCTGGGTCAAGGAATCCAATAGAGACCTAAAGGATTGTTCAGGGACTTGCAGTGGTGCCACCTATGGGATGGCCAGGGAAATGCAGGTTTACTATGTTAAAAAATATACTTTAGTTAAAAAAAGAAGAAAAAAAAACTATCCACTTTTGGACAAAACTATACATTTTTGGACAAAACTATACACTTTTGGACAGCATAGGGAATCCAAAAACCCTTGTTTGCATTTGATACCTGCATGGCCGCCATATTGAATGTTAAATATGTATGCCATAAAATATATAGCCTAGTTTGTGCTATCTTGGATTCTATACAACAAACCTTAATCCACCCAAAACATAATTTTTGTAAGTGAAAAACTTGGCCTTTACACTGACACCACGGCAAGTAATCAGCGCCTCAAACTGTGACTCCGCCCACAACCGGGGGAAGTTGTGATTTGCTCTCGTTTACTGCAATGCAATTTGCGGCATTTTAAAAACAATATTGAGCAGAGTAGCGATTATCAAACGTATTTGTAATGCCATACGTTGAAAGATCTGTTGCCCGTGGACAAGGCACGCTACCTCCGCAAGTTAGATAGCATCGGCATAGATGTTTGTCCGTATGTGATTAAGGATTGGACCAAGTTGCATTGGCAGCCATAGAAAATTCTTACCCCAGGCTAAAACCGGATGTGACGTTTTTGGGCGTTCCTGTCTAGCGTGGTGTCAGTGTATGCGCGCGCAACTAAATCGAGGTCTGTATTGGACTTGTCTGTACTAGAAAATATATATAATTTAAGTTGGTTGTCTAGAATGGCGACCATGCAGACCACGCAGTGATACTGAACACAAAGAATAGTATATAGTACCATGTGACAGAGGGGTAAAAGTTGAACAAAAGTTGCTCTATAATGGTAGATATGTCAACAATACGAATGACACTAGTTTAGTAGATTGATTTATGTTTAATGCGTGACCCCCAGTGCCCCTCGGAACTATACTTGATATTCCCCAAAACCATATGGTGGAGAAGAAGCATAAACGTCATCATATACAAAGAGTGTTGCACACAAGAAAATTGCATGTAGCTTCATCTTGTAGATGGGCTATGTTCACTAACCACTATGCATGCATGTAGCTTCATCTTGTAGATGGGCTATGTTCACAAACCACTATGCGTGCATGTAGCTTCATCTTGTAGATGGGCTATGTTCACTAACCACTATGCATGCATGTAGCTTCATCTTGTAGATGGGCTATGTTCACTAACCACTATGCATGCATGTCGCTTCATCTTGTAGATGGGCTATGTTCACTAACCACTATGCATGCATGTCGCTTCATCTTGTAGATGGGCTATGTTCACTAACCACTATGCATGCATGTAGCTTCATCTTGTAGATGGGCTATGTTCACTAACCACTATGCATGACCATTTTCGTTCCATTCCCCGAGAAGGTTTCCACCTAACAGGGACGATACTGCATGTGCTGCAGGACTGCAGTCTCCCCATTAAAACTGTCTCTGGCCCTTCCTTACCATGGTTTACTGTCTCCATCACTGCTGCAGTGCACACATAAAGGGACACTCCACTGCTTTGCCATGGTTTTACTGTATCCATCACTGCTGCAGTGCACACATAAAGGGACACTCCACTGCTTTGCCATGTTTTAGTGTATGATCCGCTCCAGAGAGAGAGAGAGAGAGAGAGAGAGAGAAGCAGGGATCCCTATACCCCCTACCTTACTCATATACTTCATAGATAGCTTCACAGGCCTTTTTTTGTCAGAACTATCATCAGCTAATAATGTTGGATCCCTGTTAATGTGTATTTTCAGAAATGTACTTACAAAGCAAGAGATCCCTACCAGAGGATCTAAGACTGTGGACAGGCTCATATGGGACCAGCATGATCTAAAACAGAGCTTCCCATGCAGAAATGTTTAGCCTGTGACCCAAAGAGACATTGTATGTCTCCCCGGGACCCAAACTCTATCTACAAGCTCACAACTCTTGTTTGTTTTAAATATGTTCCTGTAATACAAATATTATTACAGGCATAATTTGGTGAACCAATAGGGAGCTGGTGTCGCCCCTCTAGTACTTGAAAAGATGATGGGCAGACGGTTGATTAAGACGGAGCATTTAGTTTCTAGCGCCTGGAGTAGAAGACAATTTAATTTGTCCTGGAGTAGCAGACAATCTGTTGTTTCTAGAGCCTGCAGTAGCAGACAATCTGTTGTTTCTAGAGCCTGCAGTAGCAGACAATCTGTTGTTTCTAGAGCCTGCAGTAGCAGACAATCTGTTGTTTCTAGAGCCTGCAGTAGCAGACAATCTGTTGTTTCTAGAGCCTGCAGTAGCAGACAATCTGTTGTTTCTAGAGCCTGCAGTAGCAGACAATCTGTTGTTTCTAGAGCCTGTAGTAGCAGACAATCTGTTGTTTCTAGAGCCTGCAGTAGCAGACAATCTGTTGTTTCTAGAGCCTGCAGTAGCAGACAATCTGTTGTTTCTAGAGCCTGCAGTAGCAGACAATCTGTTGTTTCTAGAGCCTGCAGTAGCAGACAATCTGTTGTTTCTAGAGCCTGCAGTAGCAGACAATCTGTTGTTTCTAGAGCCTGCAGTAGCAGACAATCTGTTGTTTCTAGAGCCTGCAGTAGCAGACAATCTGTTGTTTCTAGAGCCTGCAGTATCAGACAATCTGTTGTTTCTAGAGCCTGTAGTAGCAGACAATCTGTTGTTTCTAGAGCCTGCAGTAGCAGACAATCTGTTGTTTCTAGAGCCTGTAGTAGCAGACAATCTGTTGTTTCTAGAGCCTGTAGTAGCAGACAATCTGTTGTTTCTAGAGCCTGTAGTAGCAGACAATCCAAGCTTTTCAATTTACAGTAGGTTCATGCCGGGTCTCCTGTCGAGATGTGAAGGAACATGCCCAATTACAAGGGTGTTGAATGCCTGGTTGTATTGTTTGTAATCTTCCCTGTATGTAGTTGGATGTTTTAGTTGGTTATTTCTGTTTGATCATTGCCTGTGAATTGTCGTGTCGGTTTGTTGTTTGTTAATTTAAATGGAAAAGTGTCCTGCAAGTCCATATGGGCTGGGCTTCTCTTGGACCCATGACCATCCAATAAAGGAAATCAATCAAACACTCAATCTTATGGACGGACAATACTTAATTTTGGCAATGATTCTCAGATGGACGAAACAAGACTGTGGGACCTTATTAGTCACTTGATCATCGAAAGAGAGGTCAGAGTCAAAGGTCACACCTAGATTGTGGGCTGTTTGCTTGATTTGTTTATTGATAAACTGCCAAAAGATGTGACTGGGAGGAGGCCAAAGAGGAGGATCTCGCTGGTGGCAGTTTTGGGACATCCAGCCCAATCCAGACATCCGATTTAAACGACAATATACGTTACATATCACCCGTTTTAAGAGGGATATCGACGATGTCGGGAAGGAACCTGTTATCTCAAAGTTTTTGTGTTTTTTCTTTTTTTTGTAAATTAATGCCCTACTTGATTACATTACAGTGTCACAAATGCATCAAAAGTAGCAGATCTACAAGCTTGGCTTGGCTTTGGCTACTTTTGCTATTTTTGAATTTGAATTCTGAAAAGTAACAGTTTTTGACATACAGTAGGCTATGTGGTTTTCACCTGACAAAGACTATACTACTATGTAGGCCTATACTGTAAGTGATGCCATAAAGAAAAGAGCAGACAATATAGCAAATGAGATGCTATAAATAGAAGCAGATAAATGGGTTCACTCTCCTGATTGGATTGTCCCACCCAACTGAACATGTATTTTCTCTTCATGAAAGAGCTGGGGAAGAGGTTGGGGGGAGGGGGGATGGGGAGGGGGGGCTGTTAACCCATTTAGGCCTGACGTCGAAATTTAAAAAAAAATGTTTTCTAAATCATGACAATTTTCGGAAAGATTTGAGGCACATTTTAACGATTTTTCAAAAATAGCAGATCTACAAGTTCATACTCGGTGGCGCGCTATGAGCTTGTAGATCTGCTATTTTTCAATAGCTAAATTATAACAATGTTTAAAACACCAAAAGGGGTTCCCGCCCAAAATGGGTTAATGGTTAATGTGGTTAAACGCTAACGTGACATGGATGCGTTCCAGGTCTCAATGGCTTAATGACTAACTCTCTACAAGTCTACAACAATGTTTACCATTAGAATGCAGAGCTTTACCTTTTTAAGAAAAAAGAAAAGTAGTTTCACATATAAATGTCACTTATATCATCTGTAATAACACTGCACAGAAACCCTTAGAGTAGCACCCGTAGCGGTGATAATGTATTACATTTGCATGTAGAGTATGCATAAATATAGATGCAATTCATTGCTGCAGGAAATCAATAATAAAAGTGTCTAAATATGTATAAATCTGTTCTGTGCACGCCCCCTCGCCTCTCTGGAGCTAGGGCCATAAATGTACACTCGCTATAACCCTACGTGTGTGCATGTGTGAGTGTGTGTGTGTGTGTGTGTGTGTGTGTGTGTGTGTGTGTGTGTGTGTGTCTGTGCGTGCGTGCGTGCGTGCGTGCGTGCGTGCGTGCCTGCGTGCCTGCGTGCCTGCGTGCGTGCGTGCGTGCGTGCGTGCATGCGTACTTGCATTAGTGTAGGCTACTTGTGAGGACCTTAATGTCCCCACATGCGACACATTGTGAGCTTGTAGATCTGCTATTTTCAAAAGATTGTTATACAATTTTAAAACTTGAAATGAGATATTCTGCTTCTGCATAATGAGTACTTTTAGTTTTCGTACTTGAAGTACATTTTAATGCAATAGCTTTGTACTTTTACTCAAGTACATTTCGAATTCCTGACATTTACTTCTATATTGCAGTTGGTAATGTTTTAACCCATTTTGTGCGGGAACCCCTTTTGGTGTTTTAAACATTATGTTATAATTTAGCTATTGAAAAATAGCAGATCTACAAGCTCATAGCGCGCCACCGAGTGGCGCGCTACGAGCTTGTAGGTCTGCTATTTTTTTTAAATCGTGAAAATATTTATTTCAGAAAACTGGAGGATTTAGAAGAATTTTTAAAATTTTGAGGTCAGGCCTAAATGTTTTAAGTAAGCAATTTGAGTTTTTCCACCACTGGCAGAATTTGAGGAGTAGACACTGTGAGGAGCACTTCCCTGCTCCTCACAGCAGGATAGATTTCTTGAACGATGGTTACATTTGGTTTAGGATCATGCATTTAGAGGTTATATAGGTTTTGGGATTATAAGGTTAGCGTTATTATGCCCGATGTGTTAGTTGCGCTTTGGTGTCGTGACGATCTACAAGCCAACAATGGTGTAGATCTGCTATTTGTGCGACTTTTAGACTTTGGGTTAAAAAATGGCATTCATGAAATCACCATCTTGAAATACTGATGTCCTCACAAGTATGGTACTACAAAGTTGTGACTGTGCGTGTGTGTGTGTGTGTGTGTGTGCGTGCATGCGTGCGTGCGTGCGTGCGTGCGTGCGTGCGTGCGTGCGTGTGTGTGTGTGTGTGTGTGATTGATAAAATGGCTCTAATTGCTATCAGGGTGCTATTATTCACTGACTTCAAAATGTCACTTCAGATCTGACACGAAATGCATTTACTGTATGTGAATGAATGTATGTGTGTGTGTGTGTGTGTGTGTGTGTGTGTGTGTGTGTGTGTGTGTGTGTGTGTGTGTGTGTGTGTGTGTGTGTGTGTGTGTGTGTGTGTGTCTGTGCGTGCATGCGTGCGTGCGTGCGTGTGTGTGTCAGATCTCTCGGTCTCGGTGAGAATGATAAAACGTACAGAGGAGACATCCTGGTGACTGGCTCAGCGGATGTGTCAAACCACATTTGCCAGAAACAGCGTTTGATTTCCAGTTTGCTAAGAATGGACATGACAAACTCCTCGTCTGCTTTAATCTGTGTCAAATTCTTAACGTATTTTGTTCATTTATTGTAATATTAAATGTAATTTATTTCTAACGCACTATAGGGGCTCCATCTTGCGCCACCCTTATCCCTTATCCCTAAACTTATTTGCCATTTTTTACTATTTTGAAAATCATTTTAAAATAGTTCAACAAAGGTTTTTTAAAATAGTAAAAAATGTCAAATAAGTTTAAGGATAAGGGCTAAGGGGTGGTGCAAGATATAGCCCTAGAAGCTAAACTCAAAGTGCAATTGTCGTGTGATACTGTGTGTGTGCGTGTGCGCGTCCGGGCGATACACTGCGTGTGTATAGCATGTACAAATCACATTCTAAACCTGATACTTACAGACCGCAGGTCAACTATTTTAACTATTTTGTTTAAGGGCGACGAGAGAAAATGTTTATAAATGTTCTCATATAAAGGCTCTCCCTGCCGAAGACGACTTTTGACTTTTTGGGGTTTTTATTAATTCAGTTTGAGATCGCTGATAGCCACCATACCATCTAGCAGCTTCTCTGTTGTAAGGTAATGCTCGGCTGTGGTCCGTCAATGAAATGATCCCCCCTTGTCCACTGCCATGTTAACTGCAATCTTAAAACCTTTTTTACTCAGAATCCTTTCTCAGATTGAGGTGTTTGATCAGAACAGCGATGTTAGCAGCTCATTACTTAATCGTCGCTCCCTCGCGGTTACGATATTAATGCTTTGGATGACTTCTCTCTCTCTCTCTCTCTCTCTCTCTCTCTCTCTCTCTCTCTCTCTCTCTCTCTCTCTCTCTCTCTCTCTCCCCCTCTCCTCCAGGTGGTGGAGACGCGCTGCAAGAAGGTGTGCACATCCAAGTCGGACCTCCGCTCCAACGACTTCAGCATCGTGGGCTCCCTGCCGCGGGACTTTGAGCTCTCCAACTTTGACTGCTACGGCAAGGCTGTGGAGGTGTCAGGCCTGCTCGGCCACAAGCAGAGCAAGTCCAACAAGAAGCCTCCGCCGCCCAAGGCCGTCATCCCGGCCGCCGCCAAGCGCATCGACCTGTACGCGCGCGCGCTCTTCCCGTTCTCCTTCCTCTTCTTCAACCTGGTCTACTGGTCCGTCTACCTCCACTAGGAGGAGACGAGGAGACGAGGGGGCGGGAAAGGATGGCGGTAAAAGATAAGGAGAGGACGAGAGGAACGAAAGCCACGCGTTTGGTTACTCTACTGTTTTCTTGACCCATTTAAGACCCGAGGCTGCTTCTACAAAATGCCTTCTAAATCCTATAAAACAGTTTTCTGTTTATCGTTGCTGTCAGGGCAGAAACCTCTTATCTCCATAAGTATTTTTTGTATTTATAATAGTTTTCGTAATTCAACACCCTACTAGGTCATACTACAGCGTCGCACAAAAGCATCAAAAGTAGCAAATCCACAAACTGGAAACGTGGTGCGAAGCGACACGCTTTGAGCTTGTGGATCTGCTACTTTTGAATTTGATTCCTGAAAAGTAACAGTTTTGAACATAATTACGAGGTTTCCAGATGACATAAGCTAAAGTAAAATGTAAAATGACACAAATGCTTTCCTGGTTTTAATGGGTTAAAGAAGTAGTCCCCCCCCCACCCCGACAAAAAAATAAGGAAAAAAATGTGTTCACTCACCCTGTGATGTCTTGAATACAAGGTGAATGATTTTTGATATGGTGAGTAAACGATAGAATTAACGTAATTTTTGGGGTGAACTACTCCTTTGGGAGAAGAGAGGTGAAAAAATAAGTGGCGTTTCCTCATTGATCGAGTTCATTAGCCTGTGGGTTTTATTAGCAGAATTTGCACGTTTGACTAAGCAAATTCAAGAGCATGATCCTTCAGACAAACTGACTGATAATAAAGTTAAATGTTAGTCTTACTCTCAGAGTGTACACATGCAACCAAACACTCCATTTGTACACTCCAGTCTCCACACAACTGACCATTAGAGGACAATGGGAATGCTAGTTTAGCTGATACTTTGTCCAATGGGGGAAAAAAGAAAAGAAAAAGGAATTGCAATGTGCCCCAATTTTGTTTGTTTTTTCACCCGCACACTGTCTTCAAATGCAGTGACCAACTTTTATTAGGGAAAAAGCAACGTTTCGGCCTATGCGGCCTTCATCAGGTTATCTTTATGAAGCATAAAGATAGCCTGATGAAGGCCGCATAGGCCGAAACGGCTATCTTTATGAAGCGTTGCTTTTTCCCTAATAAAAGTTGGTCACTGCATTTGAAGACAGTGTGCGGGTGTTTGTTCCTTTTTCATTTTTGGGCACCGTACCCTCTCCTACACACCTGTCGCCTGTAGGTGTGCAAAAGCCTTGCTTTTTATTGTTTTTTTCAATTCAAAATGAGCTTCCACAGTTGTGTATTGATGGAGTTGCGGGCACGAAAGAAGTCTAGATTAGGCTTAAAGGCTTAGAGACTGAGATGATAGGCAAATTGATTATTGATTGTAAATATTTAACATTAAACCTGCTACTGTCGCGCCACTTGTATCCCAATATATCCCTCCTGTATGTTTTTTCTGAAAGCTTTTAACTGAAGAAATGAAAAGAAAAAGCCATTGATTCAAGGTTAGCATAAGCTAGCCTAATAGCCAGCCAAGTTGAGTGAATAATATGCTATGATGAGCTAGCCAGATGGTACTGTATCTATGCAGGGCGACTTTGTACTGACCAGACGATGCTCGCTAAATGCTAACAGCACTAAGATGTTACCCAACATTTTAAGTGTTACGACGAAAAGTAGCCTACTTCAAGCTTGTATATAGTCATAATGGCCTCTGTTGAGATACGTTTCTATATTTACAAAAGCCATTGGTTTGAAGTTACCATTCCCTTTAGCCAGCCATGCCTATTGAGTTCCTGCTAGCTCTGTTAAAAGCTACATTTGCAAAGTAAAGATTTGATGTTTTAATGTGTGGTATAACAAGTCAGATTCCTTCTTGGTAGAAAGTGTTTTGTGGGGCATCTTTACACAAAAACAAAACAAGAAAAGAGGGAAACAAATATTTATCTGTGTTAAACCTATAAGCACTTGGATGATGGCGTCTGTATTGTGGGGCGAACATAGCAGATCTACAAGATCACAAGGCGCCCCCCAAAGTGATGCGTTGTGAGCTTGTAGATTTGCTATTTTACAAAATGACTTATTTTCTATGGGGTGCATATACTTAGTTTAGACTAGTCATTGGTTAGACATGGGTTAAGGACTTAAGGTTAGGTTTAGGTGTGCTGCCCCGTGGGAGGTTAGGGTGAGGGTTTGAGATAGGTTGTAGTTGTAGGACTAATGACTGGTATAACCAATGACTAGTCTTCTATCAATGACAGATTCCATGGAGCCATGAATTCATGGAGCTTCTTTAGTTTTTGTCACAGTCCTAAGCCAATAATTTGATTGCTGATGTCTCGTCTCTGGTAGGAGACTGCCGGTCATCGAATGATTCTGTCCCCTGCACAGAATGCTTAGGTAGATGCAAGCGCTGTTATTTTAAAAAAAAAGAAAAAGAAAAAAAAGAAATAGCCAGATGCCATGTCACTTTGAAGACTAATAATTTATCTATTAGGCCAGTTGTTTTTTTCATGGACCTTTTCATATCAAGGTCCATTATTTATTCAGCATTTGAGCCACGGACCACCATTTGATGAGATTTAGCCTCTCAGACCCAAAACTATATGTTTTGTTGTTGGTGGATACGATTTGTCCACAATTCCATGCTGTATTGATGTGGTAACATAGGAGAGATAACAGGCAAATGCTGATCAAAATAACATTTATTCTACCTTCTCTAATTGTGTAGACTTGTAAATTAACTAATACAGCAGGTGTTTAACTCTTGAGAGCGTAAAATGAAACCAAATGGACGCAATTATCAGTCTCAAGAGTTAAAGATTCATAAGGGTCCATTTGATTTCCAACTCTCCATCATTTAGCTGGGGACGACCTGGACCCCCTCAAGGACCACTGGTTGAGAACCCCTTTGGCTATTCACCAATAAATAACAGATCTACAAGCCTACAACATGAAGCATCAGCACACGCCCACCGGCGTGTGACAAAGCATAAATCAGGCTTATCTCGGACACCTGCAATTACATGACAAAATTATGTTACCATTTCACTACTGAAGGCATTTTTAATCACATCCCCTGCACAGAATGCTTAGCGACGCGCAAGCACTGCTATTTTAACTATGAAAAAGATGGGTTGTGTAATGCTATAATACATAGAGTGGCAACATGTCAGAAAGAGTGAGATTATAGAAAATACACGCAGTGAAAATATTTGCATCAAATATACATTTGGTATGCAAACACACTGTGTTTACCTTGATATCTTTATGGTACGTGGTTCAAAATATGCGTCGGCATTTTCCGTTGTCCTGTCCAAAAATGCGTCTTCCAGTTTTTGATAATAATATCGAACAAAGCACCTATTCAGAATATTTTTCCTCCCACAAGTTTAGTTTGAAGATAATTAATATGCTAAGCAATACATGTATTCATTTTCCACTTGAATATGTATGTATGTATGTATGTATGTATGTATGTATGTATGTATGTATGTATGTATGTATGTATGTATGTATGTATGTACTTATTTATTTACAGTATACGTTTGGGCAGAATCCACTAAGATGTGCTTGTATGCACTTACAGTATAAGCAGAATGTAAACATTTCTACTGTGTTTAATTAATATGTAGCATGAAATGTTGAAAATAATGTAATGTGTAAATTATTTCCTCAAGTCTGGACTCCTCATGATGTAAGCCAGGGGTCTTCCCCTAGGGGGCCCTCAAGGGGGCCACCAAGTCCTTGTGTGATTATTATTACCGTATTATTATTATCACATTGCGCGCTACCCCTATAATCCACAACGTGGCGCCACTGCCAAATAAATGAGAAGCAGGAGTTACGATGCGTGACCATATATGGAGGCGTGGGTGACTAGACGTGATGTCCCGCTGCGTGACCATGTCGGCGTGTGGTGACGGACTAACGGGAAATGCAACTTTTCATAGTATATAATAATAAATACACAATGTTATGTGTAGTGAGTGACCCCTGATGACCCCTGATGCCATGGACAAAGTACTCGACCCCAGTAGTCAAAGTAGTGGTACAAATATTTCTTCACTACACGTTGAAAGTTGCCCTGTTTAAATGTGTGTTTTATGCACTGAAGTACTTGCTTTTAAATATACTTAAGTATTCAAAGGTAGCAATTACAAAGGGCGTTTATAAATTAGAATTCAGAAATATTCAAAGATTAAAAATCATAATAAAAAATACCCAATCTAAAGCTTGCAACGTGTCAGCATGGCACGTTGTGAGCTTATGCATCTGCTATTTTCACTGCACTAGAAATAGAGCTTAAGTGATTAATTCACAATGCACTTTCCCTTCCTAGAAATGTAGCGAGTCAGTGTGTAAGTGTTTATAGGACTCAGAAGTACAACAGTCTTTGAAATGCAGTGAAGTAAAAGTCGCGCGTATCCAGAAATGCTATCCAGAAAAGTTAGTAAAACAGATCTATGTTCAGGAAAAAAATGCAGATACCCATACTGCTAAATGTACGTATATAGCCTACGTACACTTTAAATACGTGAAATTACCCGTCATGCACTGGACCTGATTTGGTGCTGAATTTGTACTTTTTTCCATCTACACTAAATCTTGTCGCCAAAAGTATAGCAGATCTATAAGCTCACAATGTGTGGTTGTAGATCTGCTATTTATGGCTAATGCCCCCCCCCCCCCCCCCCCCCACCCCTTGCTGGGGTGCAAGTGGTGCAACAAAATAAGCATTTGAGAAGTTTTAAGCATATTTTGATTATCGCAATAATATCTATAATAGTATAATGAATAATATAATATAATAATCTTGGGCTCAATAATCGTGACATGAAATGTTCATAATTGTTTCATCCCTAAGTCAAACATCTTATCCACTGTACCCAAAAAAGGAATCCAGGGGATATATTATCGGCTTTTGGTCTTTGCAGGCAGGGGCTCTGAACTCGCAGAACCCTCTTAAATCTATATTCTAACTTTTTGTGTATTTCATACTATAGGCTTACAGTGTCATACAAAAGCCTCAAGAGTAGCAGATAAACGAAACAAATCCACAAATGTGCGGAACGTGTCGCAAAATGTGGTGTGAAGCAACGTGTTTGGTGCTTATGGATCTGCTACTTTTGATACTTTTGAATTTGAATCCTGAAAAGTAACAGTTTGGACATAGGTTTGCGTCTGACAGAGACGATACAATATAGTCCACTTTCATCATAAAATGTTTGGCCTGAGCAGCTGATCTGTCACCCTCTCATGAGATGTGACGTGACAGGTTACCCCAGTCAAATGTTCGACGCTTGGTCATCTATAGTCTTGCGTGGCCAGACTGTTGCTTGTCCCAATTTTGAAGTGCTTCCGGTCATACAGTCTGGAGCATGGAAGCTCTGATCATGAGTAAGTGATAAAGCAGAAGTGAAGCTTCCTCCCCACATCTGTTTTGTCTTTACAGTCACGCAAATTTGTCCTAATATAAATCAAAACCATGTATATAGCTTGCTACTTATCAAACTAAAATGTAAAGATTATTTTCAAATTATATTTCCGTGAATGGAAATGACAAACAGATGCCAACTTCCGTGTTTGGATTTCTGGAGGAAGACTATAGAATTTGGAGATTGTGGAATAGTTCTAGCTACACGAGACTATGTTAAGAGTGACACTAGGTACAATCATGAGCAAATGAACAGCATTTTCTCCTCTCTCCCTTGCATTATATTGTGTTATATTATGTGTTCTGAATTATTTAAGTGAATTTAGGCGAAGGAAACGATGGTCTATTTAAACCTGGATGATTAGAATTGAAATGGAACTTGACCTATTGTTGCTGCTAGAATGTTCTGACCCGATTTGTACCTTGTTATTTTCTATGTATGTATATACTGTAGCTCATTATGTTGACAAACTACTGATTTCTTTCTTATTTTTTTCCCCTGCAACCAAAGTCATTAAAGTAGCCGGTTACAAGGACTGTTCCTCTATCTGTTCCTCTATCTCTCTCTCTGTGAAGTTGCTTCTAAATATTGATTGTGTGTGTGTGTGTGTGTGTGTGTGTGTGTGTGTGTGTGCGTGCGTGCGTGCGTGCGTGCGTGCGTGCGTGCGTGCGTGATTGCGTGCGTGCGTGATTGCGTGCGTGCGTGCGTACGGTATGCAGGTACATGCCACCCTGGGCAAGACCTATGCTGTAAAGACTGAAAGTTGCGCGATTTTACGGCCAAGCTACACCAGGCTTTTCTCGCGCGTTTACCCTAAACGCGAACCCCGCACATGCGTTTTTTAAAATAGAACTGGACCTAAATTCAACGCACGCGTTTAGGGTAAACGTGCACGTTTTGTGTGCGAAAAGCCTGGTGTAGCTGTAGGTGTAAATGACGTTGATGCTTTACAAATCAGTTTACATTCTCCGCGAATGAAACAATTGTTGTGATTGGTCGGGAAAATATCGTATCCGGGGGAAATACATCTGACGGATGTTCCGGAGGATACATCCGCCGATAGCTTCTCTGCCTTACGTTGTGACCAGGCTGTTTTTTCGCAGATAAGGTACAGATAAGGTACATGCAGGTATTCACGTAAGACACGTATCATACACTTATACAAGCATTCAACCAGGCCGTGTAATAAAATTAAAACAAATTTGGTTTATTTAGCCAGGGATCATTATAACTGGGAACCCTCCATCCATCCATCCATCCATCCATCCATCCATCCATCCACCCACCCATCCATCCATCCATCCATCCATCCATCCATAAATCAGTTGGCTCTCCCCTCCGCCCACTCATTAATATGCATGGGTAATTAGATTTAATTGGATTTTGCCATCCAGGAGCTTTAAATATTCAGCAGATTTTTAGAAGCTGGAATCCACACTCTAAACATGTCTGGTCACGCACGCACGCACAACGCACGCACGAACGCACGCACGCACGCACGCACGCACGCACGCACGCACGCACGCACGCACGCACGCACGCACGCACGCACAACGCACGCACGCACGCACAGCGCACGCACGCACGCACGCACGCACGCACGCACGCACGCACGCACGCACGCACGCACGCACGCACGGAAATGACACAGATGCTTTCCCGGCGGTAAGTGGTTAAGTATCGAGGTTAAGCAGTCGATGCTTAAACACTTGAACCCCAACATCCTTATTCTGGGTGGAACGTTAGCCAATAGCTGATCTACAAAAGCTCGGCTATTTTCACTGAAGAGATGACGTGTATTGGGAAATAATAAAATATCTATTATAGCGCCCTGGGGGACCCCGTTCAACTAAGTATATATGGATTAAGTTGTTAAAGGAGTCATGAAATAAGGCTTTTCTGGCCTGCCTTTTCTATTATAGTGCGAAGGCTTGACTGCTTTCTAAAAGCACAGCATTCATTTTACATAGAAATAAAGGCAATGTGACCAGGGAGGCATTCCATGCTGTAACATGTTACTGTGAAGACATTGGTGGATATATAACACGGTAAAGGCTGTCAATAAAATGGTGCATCAGTGGCCTTTCCAGGCCCCCAAAATTATCATATTCGAACTGGGAGTCTGGGACCCCCCAACATATAACCATATAATTACATATAGATTGACTCGGTTCACAGATAAATATTGTGCAAATAGCCAATCTACAAGCTACTGTACGAGCTTGTAGTTCACCCCTGACCTAAACCTGACCCATAGGTTGAGAACCACTGCATTACATCACCCAATCACACACATGAAAGCACACACACGCACGCACGCACGCACGCACGCACGCACGCACGCACGCACGCACGCACGCACGCACGCACGCACGCACACACACACACACACACACACACACACACACACACACACACACACACACACACATAGTGACAGGCACACAGCTGAGTCATGGAAAGTCAACGACCGTTGCCCAATCGTTATTCACTCACACTAAACGTCACAAAGGACTGATGACATGTCCAAATAGGGACAGCAGCTTGAAGGATGTTTAACTGCACTGTCTGGATGGTGCAATGAAATTACAATAGAAATGACTTTATTCATATAAGTCCTTTTATATGATTTATTTTCTTGTTTGTGTTTCACTCTGTGTGCGTGCGTGCGTGCGTGCGTGCGTGCGTGCGTGCGTGCGTGTGTATGGTATGTATGTATTTGGTTAAAATGGGTAAGGTTTTAAAAAAGGCAAAAGCATGCTCTGTTGCACTGGCCTAAAAGTGGGTCCTCTAAATGTATGTATGTATGTATGTATGTATGTAGGCTATGTATGTATGTATGTATGTATGTATGTATGTATGTGTATTTTATCTTGTTGCGCCTGCATGCCCCACACACTTTGGAAAACCAGTATTCTAGCAAAACTGCCAGCAAGTCAGGTACATGCGTGTGTGCACGCACGCACGCACGCACGCACACACACACACACATACACACACACACACACACACACATACACACACACATAGAGAGAACAGGGTGCGGCCTCGGCGGCTATAGCTTAATAAATCATCATGCAACTATCTCTGCCTGCTGTTGTGTGTGTGCTGGCTGGGTTTTAAACTCAATTAACAAGCTGGTTCTGTCATGGTGTCAGAGGCAGCTGGACCCAAAGCCCACACAACAGCACACCAGACATGATTTATTACTCTAATGCCTCATGTTAGACTTGCTTGCGCACCGAAAATAGCACATGTGCTGCATGCATGCGAGTGATGCGACGCGTAGTTTGTAGATCGGCTTGGGCTTCCATAGTCTCCACCTCTCCTCCCGTTTGTTTCAGAGCCCCTCCTGTTGTTTCAGGGGAGAGGAGGCGTCTTGTGTGTCGTGTAGTGTCTAACATGTTCCGACATGTTCCGGCTCCATGATGGACACAGATCTAAAGTCTACATACTCGAACAAACAAGAAAACTATCACGGATTGTATCGTCCCTCGGTGAACTCTGCGAGGGACGGTTATTTTTTGATGATGATGATCAACGGATGGAACAATGCAAATACACACTCTTGTGTTACTTTTACTTGTTACTGGAGGGGCAGCACAGCAACACCACCGTCCCTCGGCGAACTCGGCTATAGCCGAGTTGGAACAATACAGTGACAGACATAGAATAGAATGTATAGGATATTTTTTGTGTTCATTTTTATAACTGCCTGTCAACGTCTGACATAAAACGGTCCCTAACTAGGCTTTCTGTTCAAGAAGAGCCGTTACTACAAAAGCAGGTGTTACATAAAGGTAAATATCTCCAGAATGGAAGATGGTAAAATAAAAATAAAAATATTGAATTGGAGTGGACAAATGAAGCTTTCTTTTGAGGTATGCGGTGTGTTTCAGCGAAGAGAGAACATTTGCTGTCGGCCTTGGAAAAGGTTGGTCGTCCAATGCTATCAGCGTAGTGTCAGGGCTAATTAGGCGGTGGTAATCGCTCGCACGCGTTGTGTTAAAGGATGATTTCACCCATTTTTGAGTGGTGCAACCACTCCAAGGAACAGCAATGTCCCTATATGTCCCTCCCTATGTCCTAACCTATGTCCCTGCCTGTCACAATGTTTAGAGTACCACTAGGGGCAAAAGTGGCGCTGTTGTGCTAGAAACAGAGAGAGAGAGAGATAGTGTTGCACTGTTGCCTGCTAATTACAGAGAGAGAGAGAGAGAGAGAGAGAGAGAGAGGTGTCTGCTAAATGCTAATTCCCCCACACAGTAACTCTGTCATTTCTCGACCGTTTCGGACACAGGGTGGCTCGCCGGAACCGGGCTGGCAACCTGGGCGCGTTCCTGTGGGTCTGGAAGTTCCGGGGACCCACCGGGGACCCCCACACGGAGTTGCACCACTCAGTTCACACGGGTGTGATTTTTTCAATATTCTTCACATAACATCTTTCATTGTCTCCACCAGGCCGAAGGCATGGGGAGAGAGTATGTTTTCCGTCCGTCCTTCCGTTATCAGCTAATCTCCGGCACCGTTGGCCCGATCCATGCCAAACTGTGCACACACACTCACTGGATGCCAACGACGAACCTCTGCCCCAAATATTCCTCAACGGCCTGTTATAGCGCCACCATGAGGCCGATTTAGGCAAAACACATTTCTGTAGATAACTTGTACACATTTTATCCATACATCACACAATTCGGTATACACTATCTCCATAGTCATGTGATCAACACGGATCTGCACAATTTCCCATCTTCCATCCTGATTGGCTAAGATTGGCTTCCAAAGCTCACATGATTGGTCCGTTTCGAAGAAAATGCCACAAATCACAAACACAGTGTCCAATTTCCATGAAACTATACACACACATTTCCACTAGGCAGAGGATAACACTATTTTTCCCCCAAAATCAGCCTCACGGTGGCGCTATAACAGGCCAATTCCTGTTTTTACCTATAACTGCATCGATCTGTATACAACTTATGTATGCGCACTCCCTAGAGGCCATGGAAGAACATTTTCCCTGCATCCCTCCACATCTGCCGGTTATAGCGCCACCATGAGGCCGATTTCTGCAAAACACATTGTTTATGTTAGTCGCACAGATTTCATCCAAATCTCACGCAAATCGGTACACATGATCTCTGTAGTCATGAGATCAAGACGAGCCTGTTGGATTTCTCAGATTCTACACTGATTAGCTAAGATTGCCTTCCAAAGTTTTCAGGAGTAGCCCGTTTTGTACAAAATGCTGCACATCCAGAATTCTACATCACACACACTCCTATCCTCCTGGTGGAGACCTGTGCCCAGAAGGGCACTTTTTCTAGTTCATTATAACATGGTACCATTTGGCTCAATCTGTGTCACATCAAGTAAGTATAAAGTACATGATTTTAAGTAAAGTACATTTTATTTACATATAGCACCTCTCACAGAATGATCATCTCATAAAGTGCTTTACATACAGTGGGAAAAAAACTAAACAAAATCAGAAATAAACAGGCTGTTGTGCCACAAGCTCCTCACGTTCCTAGTCCCTCCCCTGCACGACATCATAGGGCAAGGGCCGGGCGTCTTCCTCAGCCAGCAGCCAGCACAGGTGGGGCTGATTCCAATCAGCCAAGCTGCTCCACAATCAACATCAGAAGCTGCCAATATAAACTGCTGAGAGCCGGCGCCCGACGCTTGGACGTTGACTACTGTGGTTAGTGTTACCGGCAGTTTAGTTCCAGTTCCTAGCGTACTATTAGCGTGCATATTGTAGATCTGCTATTTTTGCTTTGAGTTGTTCCAGTGGTAGATCTGCTGTTTTCTGTGCTAACCTTGTTCCTCTGTTTTGTTCCAGGCTCCCTCCACAAACCCAGTGTCTCCCAGCTCCACCGCTCCTTCCAGGATTCCCCTCATGCTCCTAAACAATCAAGTTTGAAATAAATTCCATTTTTGTTACTCCTGTCTCAGTGTCTTTGCCTTTGGGGTCCCCGGCACATTTGGCTACTTAACACTTCGAGCGTAACAGAACGTCCAAGCCAAAATGAGCCAAGCCGGGCCTCCAGGGGCAGAGAAGCAGACATCCCCAGAGTTACGTGAGCTAGTGTTGGGCCAGGCTACTAAACTTTCCGTACTGCAGGAGGAATTAAAGAAGGCGTTTCCCACTGTCCAGTCCCAAATTGCTATTCTTGAGCAGACATCACAAACCACTGTCGGTTCTGTGGCTACACTTTCTGCCCAGGTTAACTCCATATCTGGGGCCTTGGCAGGCATACAACAGTCCCTGGATGCGCTTAGGACCCAATTCCCTGTCAGCGGAAATCCTAATCCTGTTCCCGTTTCTGGCCCCAGTTCTCCCAACCTGCCTGCTAACCCTGTTCTTCCTGCCCCCCATCAACCTCAGCCTGAGCCTGGCTTAGTCACTCCTAGGCCGTTCAATGGAAATTTTGATCAGAGCAAGGGCTTCTTGGCACAGTGTGAGTTACTGTTTACTCATCAGCCTTCCAAGTACACCGCAGATGGGTCGAAGATCGCTCTTATCATGTCCCTCCTGGTTGACGAGGCCCTCAACTGGGCTATCGCAGCAGTAGAGAACAACCCTGTTTTTGCCATTGACTACTCACAGTTCAGAAGTGAGTTTCGAGCTGTGTTTGATCACCCTGCTGATGGACAAGATGCCTCTAGCCGTTTGCTAGTTGTCCGCCAGGGGTCACGTTCAGTGGCTCAGTACACGCTGCAGTTCCGGATCCTTGCTGCCGAAAGCCGTTGGAATGACCATGCCCTCCTTAGTGTCTATCGCAAGGGGCTGAGTGATTCTGTTAAGGATCTCATTGTCCGTGACAGCCCGACGACCCTTAACGAGCTCATATCCCTGGCTCTCAAGATGGACACTCGACTTCGGGAGCGCCATGCAGACCGAGCCCAACGTATGCCCAGCCGCTCCGCCTCAGTGCCTCCTGTTTCACCGTCTTTCACAGCTACTCCTAACTCTCAAGTGCTTATGTTTCCCCCGACTCCTTCTTCTTCCGGGGCTGGGGAGCCGATGGAGATTGACCGTTCGCGGCTCTCACGAGCTGAGAAGGATCATAGGAGGAGCAACCAGCTGTGCCTCTACTGTGGAGAGTCAGGACATTTCATTCGAACCTGCCCGACCCGCCCAAAAGATCCAGCTCGCCTGTAGGGGCTATACTGGTGAGCAAAGCAACTTCCCCTGAGCCCAAGAATAGCCCCAACCGTCTTTTCCCCGCTACCCTGGCCTGGGACCAAGAGACACTGTCTGTTAGTGCCCTCATTGATTCTGGTGCGGACGAGAGCCTTATGGACATTTCCTTAGCTCACCAGGCGGGAATCCCTTTAGTTCCCTTAGACCGCACTCTGTCTCCCCGGGCTATCGACGGGCACTCCTTGGGTACCATTTCCTATTCTACTGAGCCTCTCACGCTCACTCTTTCTGGTAACCACTCTGAGTCCATCCGCTTTTTCGTTCTTCACGCTCCTACGGCCCCCCTGGTGTTGGGTAGACCTTGGTTGGAGAGGCATGAACCTCACATCTCCTGGGCTTCTGGTCGGATCTTGGGTTGGAGCACAGCATGCCATGCGACCTGTCTGCGCTCCGCCCTGTCTCCTCCCAGTGGTCCCAGGCCTGTGTCCTCTCCTCCTGATATCACTGGTGTCCCCCCTGCTTACCATGACCTTGCCCTGGTGTTTAGTAAGGATAAAGCCCTGTCACTTCCCCCCCACCGGCCATATGATTGTGCCATCGACCTGCTCCCTGGAGCGTCCCATCCTAAGGGGCGGCTCTACAACATCTCCCTTCCGGAGAAGGAGGCGATGCGCAATTATATTGCAGAGTCCCTGCTCTCAGGCATTATAAGACCATCGTCTTCTCCCCTTGGGGCAGGCTTCTTTTTTGTGGCAAAGAAGGATGGCGGCCTGAGGCCCTGTATTGACTTCCGCGGGCTTAATGACATCACGGTGAAGAATAAGTATCCACTCCCTCTTATCAGTTCCACCTTTGAGCCACTTACTCACGCCCGGGTGTTCACTAAGCTTGATCTCCGCAACGCCTACCACCTAGTCCGGATCAGGGAGGGCGACGAATGGAAGACGGCCTTCAACACCCATCTCGGCCATTTTGAGTACCTGGTTATGCCTTTTGGCCTCTCCAATGCCCCGGGAGTCTTCCAATCCCTCGTGAATGATGTGCTAAGAGACATGCTAAACATCTTTGTGGTAGTTTACCTGGATGACATCCTCATTTTCTCCAGGTCCTTGGACGACCACCAGCAGCATGTCCGACTGGTTCTCCAACGGCTGTTGGAGAACCGCCTCTTTGTCAAGGCAGAAAAGTGTGTCTTCCACTCTGACTCTGTGACGTACCTTGGCAACATTGTGGAAGCTGGACAGATGCGTGCTGACCCTGCCAAGGTCATGGCAGTGGAGGAGTGGCCACGTCCCACTGACCGGACTCAGCTGAGACGCTTCCTGGGTTTCACAGGTTTTGTGCGTCGCTTCATTAAGGGATTCAGTCAAATCGCTGCCCCCCTCAATGCCCTAACCTCCATCTCACGGCCCTTTTCCTGGACACCCGAAGCCGATGCAGCCTTCTCCAAGCTCAAGGGCCTGTTCACTACGGCGCCTGTGCTCATCCACCCGGACCCGGCGAGGCAATTCATTGTGGAAGTGGATGCTTCAGATACGGGCACTGGAGCCATCCTCTCCCAGCGGTCTGAGGAGGACCAAAGGGTGCATCCTTGCGCTTATTTCTCTAGAAGCTACGACCCCGCTGAGAGGAATTATGACGTGGGCAACAAGGAGCTGCTGGCAGTCCACGACGCCCTGAAGGAGTGGAGACACTGGTTGGAGGGAGCGAAGCTGCCGTTCATCGTGTGGTCGGACCACAAGAATCTGACCTACTTGAGGACGGCGAAGAGGCTGAACTCCAGACAGGCCCGTTGGGCCCTGTTCCTAAGCCGTTTCGATTTCACTCTCACTTACCGCCCGGGCTCCAAGAACATCAAGGCTGACGCTCTTTCCCGTCAGTTCCCTGGTGAAAGCCCTGCTGTCCAGGAGGTTTCCGACACCATCCTTCCCCCTGCCCGGGTGGTGGGTGTTGTCACCTGGGCCATCGACTCGGTGGTGAGGGAGGCCTTGCAGGCCCAGCCAGACCCGGGTAATGGTCCTCAGAAGAGGCAGTTTGTTCCTGATGCAGTCCGGCCTCAGGTGTTGGAGTGGGGTCACTCCAGTCGTGTTGCCTGTCACCCCGGAGAGCGCCGGACAGCAGTGTTCATTGGCCAGAGGTTCTGGTGGCCCACCCTTAAGAAGGATGTCAGGGAGTTCGTAGCCGCCTGCACCGTCTGTGCCCGCAGTAAGGCTTCCCATCGCCCTCCGGCAGGCCTCCTGCAACCCCTTCCCATTCCGAGTCGGCCCTGGTCTCACATAGCTATGGACTTTGTGACAGGGCTCCCCATGTCCCACGGCTGCGACACCATTCTGACGGTGGTCGACCGGTTCTCTAAGGCGGTCCATTTCGTCTCTCTCCCCAAACTCCCTTCTGCTGCTGAAACGGCAGACCTCCTCACGCTCCATGTCGTCCGCCTTCACGGAATTCCCTCTGACATTGTTTCCGACCGTGGTCCCCAGTTCGTCTCCAAGGTGTGGCAGGCCTTTTGCAAGGGAATTGGGGCCACAGCCAGCCTCTCCTCTGGGTACCATCCGCAGTCCAACGGACAGGCGGAGCGTGCCAACCAGGCAGTCGAGGCGGCTCTTCGCTGCGTTGCCGCCAGCAACCCCTCTTCCTGGGCCAAGTACCTGGCTTGGGTGGAGTATTCCCTCAACGCCATGGTGAGCTCTGCCACCGGTATGTCACCTTTTCAGTGCTCGCTGGGTTACCAACCTCCTCTGTTTCCCCAACAAGAGCTGGAGGTGGCTGTTCCGTCCACCAAGGCACACCTCCGCCGGTGTCGTCGCAACTGGAAGGCTGCCCGGGCTGCGCTGCTCCGTGCCTCTGCGCGTTCTCAGCGTAATGCCAACCGACGGAGGGTGCGTGCCCCTGTCTACCAACCTGGCCAGAAAGTTTGGCTGTTGGCCCGGGACCTGCCCCTCCAGACCTCCCAGACGTCTACCCGCAAGTTAAATCCCCGGTTTGTTGGCCCGTACACCGTGAGCCATATAATCAGCCCTGTTGCAGTCCGTCTGGATCTCCCTCCCGCTCTCAAGGTTCATCCTGTGTTCCATGTGTCCCAGCTTAAGCCGGTGGCCTCCAGCGCCCTGTCTCCCCCGGCTTCAGCTCCTCCGCCCCCTCGAGTCCTGGCTGATGGTGACCCTGTTTGGACAGTTCGGAAGCTACTTGCCGTCCGTCGTCGGGGAAGAGGTTTCCAGTACCTCGTGGACTGGGAGGGCTTCGGCCCTGAAGACCGTAGCTGGGTGCCCCGGTCCTACCTTGCGGACCCCTCCCTATTGGACGACTTCTATCGGGACAATCCTGGTGCTCCGGGACGGTCGTCCGGTGCCTCCCCTCAGGGGGGGGGTACTGTTGTGCCACAAGCTCCTCACGTTCCTAGTCCCTCCCCTGCACGACATCATAGGGCAAGGGCCGGGCGTCTTCCTCAGCCAGCAGCCAGCACAGGTGGGGCTGATTCCAATCAGCCAAGCTGCTCCACAATCAACATCAGAAGCTGCCAATATAAACTGCTGAGAGCCGGCGCCCGACGCTTGGACGTTGACTACTGTGGTTAGTGTTACCGGCAGTTTAGTTCCAGTTCCTAGCGTACTATTAGCGTGCATATTGTAGATCTGCTATTTTTGCTTTGAGTTGTTCCAGTGGTAGATCTGCTGTTTTCTGTGCTAACCTTGTTCCTCTGTTTTGTTCCAGGCTCCCTCCACAAACCCAGTGTCTCCCAGCTCCACCGCTCCTTCCAGGATTCCCCTCATGCTCCTAAACAATCAAGTTTGAAATAAATTCCATTTTTGTTACTCCTGTCTCAGTGTCTTTGCCTTTGGGGTCCCCGGCACATTTGGCTACTTAACACTTCGAGCGTAACACAGGCTGTACAATTCATCTCAAGCAAGACAACACAAGCATGGGAAATAAAATCATGAACCATCAACACACGCCTGTTCAAATAGTAGCATGGTAAACCACCTGAGGCCTATTCTAAAACCGCCTTCTAAATCCTGCCCTATAAGTTTTCTGAAAAACATCAAATATTTATTCATCAAAGATTACACAAACAGTAATGTAATACTGTACATTTGATTTTTTTTTTTTTATTAAGGATCCCCATTAGCTGGTGGCATAGCAACCAGCTAGTCTTCCTGGGGTCCACACAAGAATAAACATTACAGTAGACATACAATTACAAATACACATTTGTTAAAAGGTCAGTATTCAACTTACATTAGTTCAGATAAAATAAAAATAAAAATTGCTAAGATTACAAGTTAGAGCATGAAAACAAAAAAACGAAAAACACACAACACTTCACTGTATCAAATGGAATTTTAGATGCTTTTTAAACGTTAATTTACTGTAAATGCAACAGAGGTTTTGAGGCAGGTTATTCCAAAGTGACAATGATCTATAAATAAATGATTTCTTTAGAAAACTATATTTTGGGCGAGGTAACACAAGCTGCCCATTACTGGAGCCTCTAGTGTCATGATCATGCACAGTATTACTAAAAACAATCTGTGAATTTATGAAAACAGGAGTTTTACTACTCATGACTGTTTTGAACAACACAAGAGTATTAAAAGATAACCTATTCTCAACTGTAAGCCAGGAGAGGCAGGCATGCATATGACTCACATTTGTTCTGAGAGGGCAACCCATTACCAACCGTGCAGCCCTGTTCTGGACAACCTGGAGCTTCCTCAGGTCACCACTAGCAACAGATGACCATACAGTGGAGCAGTAATAAAACTAGACTTTGAACTATCTGACGTAACAAGGGACGAGCCACAAAAGAACAACACTTCCTTGAAATACCAATAGCTCTCCCCATTTTTAGAACAATATAGTTAATGTGGTGTGACCAAGACAGAGTGCAGTCAACCATCACTCCAAGGAGTTTAGTACTTTCAACTTGTTGAACTGTAGAATTGCCCAGGTTTAAAACAAGCTTTGGGCTTGTAGATAACCTGTGCCTTGTATCCAGTACCATACATTTAGTCTTTGAGATGTTAAGGGCAAGTCTATTACATACTACCCATTCATGCACAACTTTTAGTTCTCTGCTCAAGACCTCATTCAGTACATTGCAAGACGGAGAAGCATAATACATAGTCGAATCATCTGCATAAAGAACAGTTGTGGCATATTTTGTAGTCCAGGACAGGTCGTTAGTAAATATAGAAAATAATAAAGGTCCTAAGCAGCTGCCCTGTGGGACACCACACTCTAGACCCCTGCTACTGGACAGACTGCCATTTAGATACACCTTCTGTGATCTAGAGGACAAATAGCTTTTGATCCATTTTAATGCAAAAAAATTAATACCATAACATTTAAGTTTCTCAACCAGTAAAGAATGGTCAAGCACATCAAATGCAGCACTAAAATCTAATAACACAGGGCCCACCATCATAGAATTATCTATCGCTTTAAGCCAGTCATCAGTCATTTGTATCATCGCAGTAGAGGTAGAGTGGCCGGCTCTATAGGCATGTTGAGAATTTGTTAGAAGATTGTTTGATACGAAATACTCTTGAACTTGTGCATGCACCAACTTTTCCATGATTTTGCTCAAAACGGGTAAAATACTTATAGGTCTAGAATTCCCCTCATTAAAAGCAGCTTTGGTATCCTTAGATAAAGGAATAACTTTAGCCTCCTTCCAGATCTTTGGAAATAGGCCCACATCCAAACATCTATTAAAAATGTGACAGATAGGAGATGCTATGATACCAGCAGTCATTCTGAGCAATTTACTGTCCAGGTTATCTAGGCCTGCTAACTTACTGTCAGGAAGAGAGCGGAGCAGGCGCTCCACCTCACCTACTTCAACCTGATGAAATTCAAATATACAACTTTTGTCATTCATTATGATATTCTTAATACAGTCATTTGATTTAATGTTGTCTGAACTATTCATAGCCTGCCTTAGTTTAGAAACTTTACCGACATAATAATCATTAAAATGATTTGCAATATCACCTGGCTTAGTGAGAACAAATCCATTTGATTCGACAAAAGGTGTGCACCCAGTTGACTTTCGACCCATAATATCATTTAAAACATTCCATAATTGTTTGCTATCATGTCTCACATCATGTAACCTTTGTTTAAAATAGTCCCTTTTTTTCACCTTATTTAGTTTTGTGACTTGATTGCGTAAAGAACAATATTTATGTCTGTCATCAATTGATCCAGAAATCACTGAGGCTTTTTTGGCCCTGTCTCTTGCTGTCATTAGGGCTCTGAGACTCTGGTCAAGCCATGGGGCCGACCTATTTTTGACTGTGAACTTTAGTAAAGGAGCATATTTGTTCACGACCCTCGTATATGTCGACATAAATAAATCCAGTGCAGCTTCAGGGTCATCCTTGCTACACACCATGTCCCAATTTACACTTGTTATTTCATCAATAAATGAATCTTCATTAAATCGTTTATAGGACCGCGTTAAAATAAGTTTAGCTTTAGGCTTAGGTATCTTTGTCTTTCTAGTGAAAGCTATTATATTATGGTCACTAAAGCCTACAGGAGCGGAGATGACCTTAGAGCATTGTAGCATTTGTATAGATATGGTCAATGCATGTCCCAGAAATGATCCCATCACTTCCTATACTTATTCTTGTGGGAACTTCAACAATTTGGGCCAGATTACAAGCATTTAATATAGAGAGTAATTTATTTCTATTGGGACACGACTGCACGCCCCAGTGAACATTCATATCACCCAACAGGTATATTTCTCTATTTTCATCAGCTATCTTGTCAAACATCTCACACAACCCATGCATATACATAGCATCATCAGCACTAGGGGGCCTGTAGAAACAACATACTAGAATTGGTTTTAAATAAGGCAAGTGGACTTGTACACAGTTAACTTCAATGTCTTCCCTCATCAGATCATGACGTATTTTAGCAGGTAAATTATTTTGAACATAAATAGCCACTCCACCCCCAAACCTATTTCTATCTTTTCTAAAAATGGAGAAACCGTCAATAGCTACACTAGAATCAGAGAAGGAATCATCAAGTTGGGTCTCAGAAATGGCCAGGATGTTAATACAGTTATCTCTGACAATAGGCTCTACATCCTGATACTTATACCGCAGACTGCATACATTCACATGAGCTAAAACCAGGCCCTTATGCAGGCCCAGTTTAATGCCAGGCATATCAGTGTTGGATGTAGTCATGGCAATAGTCAGAAAAGTAAAATTGACACACTCAGCATACTCAATCTAAAAGAGCAAGGGGATTCACTGCATCTGGCCTCCGTGGTTTGATTACCAGCCGGTCATAGTTGATGACAGCATACATTCCATCATCCCTGGCCTGCTTCATTGCAGGAATGAGCTCTGCTCTCTTCTTCCTAAGCAGTTCAGAGAAGTCCTCATTTACATAAAATGAAGTCTCCTTAAGGTGGGCTCTCGCCTTGGCCATTATGAGTTCTTTATCCTTGTATCTTAAGAGTTTCACAACAATCGAACGTGATTTATCAGAGTTCTGTTTCACAGGTCCAATGCGGTGGGCTCTTTCAATTTCAATAGACTTAGAGTAAATTTTCAGTTTGTTGTTCATAAACTCTCGAACCTTCTGTTCGGTGTCTGACCAGGACTCAAAAGAGTCCTGTTTCAGACCATCAATAATGACATTATTTCGACGACTCTGGTTTTCTAAATAATCAATTTTCGAAATGACATCTTTGTTTTCAGAGGATAGGTCCAGAGAGGGCAGAGACTGCAGTTGTGATTCGATTGAACCAACTTTCTTCTCCATCTCTCTCAGGTCATCAATTTGGGCCTGGGAGAACTGAAGGCTGGTTTTAACCTCCTGTACCTCTTTCATGAGTCCATCGATTCTGGTAGTTGTAGATTCCAGGATCATCTTGGTGAAGTTCATGAAGTTTGTTTCTTGTCTGTTGAGCATTTCCACATAGAAGACCTTTTGCTGTTCCATCATCTCTTTCATGGTCTCCGTAGTGACAAAATCTTCATCATTAGTGGCGTTTTTCCTGGGGGCCATCCTTACCCACAATTAAGGGATATGATGGTCTTAGTGTCAAAACTGAAAGGAAGTAACCCTAAGGCCTTCACAGACAGAGTGGGTTTGTCTCTAGTTCAGGCTGCTACAAGCACAGCAGATAAGTAGGCCGAAGAAGAGTGGATCCGTCAAATATCAGGAACCCCAAAAATAATCCACCACAGTTGTCTGCATATGCTCTTAGCTTGTCATTCAATTGTTGAATAGCACTTTGAATTAAAAACTTTAGAGCCTTTGGTATAAAATTATGGTTAAAAACAAGTTGTGGTACCAGGAGCCCAAACACATTCAGCTGCCAAACAGGAAACAGGAAGTCACTCACACTTCAACACTTCACATAGCAACAACTATACCCAAAAATGATGAATTTTGATGAATTTGATGAATTGAAAATGGTGGGCCCTATTGTAAACAAGTGTAATGCGTTATGGTGCCGTCCACTCACAGTTTTTGTATAGAGGGTATGCACATGAATAAAGTGAGTGGCAAATCGAGTGGCAAAGTGAGTGACAAAGTGAATTTAAGGTTGTTTAAAGTAATGTAATGCAATCAGATAGGACGCTCCTGTTTGGATGTATGGGTTGACAAGGTCAGAAAGTCGTTTTTTGCCACTCAGTAGTCAGTAGGCATTCCTAGCCTCCTATATATATACACAGTACTGTATATATCACTCATTCTTGAGATAAGGGACAACACTTTTTTCAAAACAGATTTAATGTTTTTTAAGAAACATTAAAATGAAATGGATGTATTTGTAGGTCTCAACTATACCAATCTTGAGAAGGAACAGGTTTTTCGCATAACATTTCTTTCTAAAATGGGACATTTATGCACTTTATAACTGATTTATGTCAACTCCGTCAGACACACTAAAATCCCTTTTATTTTAATTTGATAATTTCAACAATAATATAAAGTCCTCATCTTATAATGGCTTTCAGTAGTCAAGTTAAGTAATACAAATAATTTAATATTGTTTTGTTCCAATATCACACTATTATGAAATATCCCATTTCTAAATTTCTTCATTTGCATCCTTTACTTTTAATTTTATAACATAAAAACCATGAAAAAAAAAAAGTCATCATTGCATAGTATTTCAGTTGGTGTTTCAATACATAAGCACAAAATATTTGACATAGAATCATCTATTTCTTTGGAAATTTACAAAAACATCATGTGACCAACGTCTGACAGAGTTGACGAACATCTGACAGAGTTGACAAGTTGAACTGATTTAGGTTCTAGACTTTATTTAGTCATTTTTTTTTTCTTTAGTTCTTAGATTAACTTAACCCTAAACTAAAATACTAAACATTATTTTGGAATTCTTAACAAATATCATAATATAAATGTCCTGACGGAGTTGACATGTAAAAGCTGTGACCACATTGATATCAACATTGTTTGTTTAAAATATCAAACAATTGAATGCTTGTCAGACTAGGTGCTCCACAAATATAAAACAGGACTTGGAAAAGGAGTCTTCAGGCTAAATCTGTCGACAATACTTTCTGAATAATTTAAAACTTTTAAAAAACGAGTTGACGGAGACGTGGCACACACATTTGATATGAGATAAAATTAACTGTGTTATTGTTTGCTATGTTGTTGACAATCTACTTTCATTTAGTATGTATATTTATGTGATTGTGACAGTATTAGACACTTTTTTGGCAGTTTGAAATTGTGACCACTTGCTGAGGACAGGCTAAATACAGGCATTTTTGGGTACAGAGCCTGCTTTTAACTAATTCAGATGGAATATGAAAAAATATATAATGAAATTAATGTCATAAGAATACACAACTGTATTACATTTAACTTTGCAAGTGCTTATGAATTAATTTATTTTTAACATAAATAAGGCTCTTATGTGTGGGACATGTTTTTTCCTCAAGAATGTTGTATGGCTCAACATGTCAGTTTGTCACCCCCTTCACATCCTGAAGCATGTGATCTTTTGTGGCCCGATGTAATGCCCCCCCCCCCCTCCCTGTAAAAAATAGCAAAAATTATAAATCGCTAAAACGAAAGAAAGCAGCAAATGACAAAAAAACATAACACTCTTCTTTTACTTTCTCTAATAACCTAAAACATGAACCTTGGTTGAAAAAAACTAAAGTTACTAAACTAACCTGGCAGCAGCATTTTGAATTAGTTTGAAGTCATAAAGTAATTTAATAATGTACCACAAAAGTGTACTTCAGTACAGTACTCAAGCTAAACTTGTAAACAACACTGGTCTCACATTGCGTGTAAGCTTAGGTCCGTGTTTCCTGTGTTTTGCAAAATAATGTAAGTATCTGCAATGATGCGAGGGAGGCGATAGACAAGGATGGTTGGTTGAGGTTTGGCAGGCAGGCAGGCAGGCAGGCAGGCAGGCAGGCAGGCAGGCAGGCAGGGCAGGCAGGCAGGCAGGCAGGCAGGCAGGCAGGCAGGCAGGCAGGCAGGCAGAAAGACCGGCAGGCAGGCAGGCAGGCAGGCAGGCAGGCAGGCAGGCAGGCAGGCAGGCAGGCAGGCAGAAAGACCGGCAGGGAGTGAGGGATTTAGCATAGCGTGTGTCACTTAAGAGCTGCAGGGAGCATATCATTCCTCCTAGGAGACATTTAACTCATTTAACTCTGTACATCTGCATCCAATTAGCTTCCTGAAGTACAATATAATACCGTTAGGCCTATGACACTGAATTCTTAATCACGTAAAGCCTATTTAATTTTATTTTATTTTAATGTTTGTGGACATTTTTGCCTATAAGGGTTCTGGGACATTTCTCAGTTGCATTTTAACAGACTTTAAGACCCGTAAGGAGTGTAAAATGAATCAATCATCTTAAATGTCTATCCTACTTTAAATAGCCAAAGTTTTTACTTTTGATATTAGTCATTATGCAGAATGTTCCCTTTTACAAGGTTGCATAATCATAAAATATTTTAAAAATAGCAGATCTACAAGCTCAGATCATGTTGTGATGTTTCAGTTACATCTTTGTCAGGTCATGACCTGTCGAAGATGTAACATCGAAACGTTGTCGCTTTTTACCTGTACCCTGTTAATAAATTAAGGGCTGCTCCAGTGCCTCCTTTTCTCATGATACCTGTCCTGCTTCTGAGATGCACCAGACTGGCCTAGCCTGGCGCAGCCACACTAAACCCGCCCCTATTGCATATGCATATGCCCCAAGGCGCAGCCCAGCGCAGTGGTATATTAGTATCGCAACGCGAGGCTAAGACTGGCCTGCCATAGGCTAGAGGCGCGGTTGGAACTCCCTTCTGCAACACATGTGAGCTTTGTAGATTGTCTGTTTTCAAATAGCGAAAGTTTAAATAGGGCTAAAGTGGTTGATGTATGTTTTGAATTAATAATTCAACTCAGTACTTGAGTAAATGTACTTAGTTACTTTACAGTTACACCGTTGAAAACATGTACTGTATGTAACCATTGCATTTAGAACTTCAGACTCACACCAAATCTTCTGCCGTAGCCTGAAAACCCACCTCTCCTCCAGCTTAGCCCGTAGCACTTGCCCTAGCCTCGACGACCTTGCAGCCAAATAAGGCTAAAATATGTAATTTAGATAGCATATTTTGTAGACATAGGATTGTATCGTGTATACTTACAGTTTCATTGTAGCCTACAGAAATTCTACTGTTAGACGGATAGGTTCTTCGTTTACTTTTGATCCAAGATTACTAGCCTATATTTCTATGTATTTTATATAGTTGTTCTTGTTTACTGTAAATCACTCTGTATTAAGAGTATCTGCTGAATGGCTAAATTGTAAATGGATATATATGTGGACTATAGGCCTGAGTCTCCATGTGTGTCTTCACTCATAAATATGTGACCCCGATGTTGCTGCTACTGCTGCTCCAACGATGTACAGAGACATCTTTTCATTGTTATTCGTGACACATTGTCCATCGTCATGCTGTGACATTCACCAAGCTAGAGGCTGAATTTGAATGCTGAATGCAGACCTTTTGACACTTTCTCTGTATGTGAGATAGATAGCATTGTGGAAGACCACAGCTCGATGTAAGACTTTATTCTCACATAGAACAATGGTCAAATCAGTAGTAGTTGTAATGATGTTCAATCATATTTGGTGAGTTGTGATCAGCCTCGCAGTAAGCAGCCTTGCCTGCAGTAAAATTGATTGAGATTGATTGAGAATTGTATTCACAGTTAGTAGAATGGGAATGGGTACACTTCAAATGAACGTACAGGTCAATACAAAAACTGCTACGAGGATAAAACCAGAAAAAGCACTAAGACTTGTTTACATCAGGGTCCTCCATCACACATCGCTGATGCACTGACTGCAGAATGGATGGGAGCTTTGATTGGCATTCATTAAGTGAACAAAACAGCTTCACCTCCCCATGGAGGACTGAAACACGCCCACAATCCTTTAAGCACAATATAATGGTGCCTAATAATAAAGATCTGTTTTATCTGTTTAATGAGTCTTTGCCACTTAATGTGGTCAATGTGCACCATCTAGTGGAGTGATTCAAAACTACACCACGATAACCACCTAATCTTTGACTCCATTGTATGTAGAAAATAAAGCACTCATTCCATAGAGGTTTAATTGTCCCAAATGTTTAAAGACATTTGTTAGACTGTTCTCCGTCCGCTGCCCTCCATAAGAGTTAGTGTCAAAGTGTCCTTGAGCCACCTGATGTGCAGGTTGTATCGTTTCCTCCGCCATCGGTGTATGAATGGGTGAATGTAATGCACAATCGATGCAAAGCGCCTTGTAGAAAGGTGCTATATCATTTTTATAAATGCACCATTTACCATAACATCAATTTAATAATAAAAAAGGGATCTGGAGACTCGAGTCACATTATGTGTGTGTGTGTGTGTGTGTGTGTGTGTGTGTGTGTGTGTGTGTGTGTGTGTGTGTGTGTGTGTGTGTGTGAGTGCGTGCGTGCGTGCGTGCGTGCGTGCGTGCGTGCGTGCGTGTGTGTGTGTGTGTGTGTGTGTGTGTGTGTGTGTGTGTGTGTGTGTGTGTGTGTGTGTGTGTGTGAGTGTGTGTGTGTGTGTGTGTGAGGCATGCCTGCTTATGTGCTTATAAGCACATATAACCATTCCATTGCAGTGCTGGAGGGTGGAGCCAGAGGTGATTAGTGGGAGGGGGAGGAGACACCTCAGAGACCCCATGGCTGCACGTGAAGAATATTTGATGAACCTGCACACTGACTATGTTTTCTGCTATTTCACATTTATGGGACGGTCTAAATTAACCCATTCTGACCTGAGATCAGATTCTAAAAATGTCTTCTACATCCTGACAGTTTTCTGAAAAAGCTACGTTCTTCGATTTTTCAAAAATAGCAGACCTACAAGCTCGTAGCGCGCCACTCGGTGGCGCTATGAGCTTGTAGATCTGCTATTTTTCAATAGCTAAAGCATAACATAATGCTAACACCAAAAGGGGTTCCCGCCCAAAATGGGTTTTAAGTGCAAGCTTCATGCTCTTTCTATAGATGGTTTCAGTTGCAGACCATCTGCTTAAACATTATGTCATGACATTGACACCTAGGCTAGGGTCTCATCAGGCCTTCCAGGATCAACCTGGCCAATGTTGATCTATCATAAAGATAGCATAGGGGCTATTTCCAACTAAACCTGCAGGTTAAGGTGTCAATCATGTGGGTGTCCCATCAAGGAGGTTCCCAAAATAACTGCCTGTCCCTCAGCTTTGTGCATGTACCTATATATTCGGACTCAATGTAAGGATGGTGTTCATTTGGGCTGGCCACCACGGTGGTCAGCCATCCAGATTCCAGGCTCCTGCTTGTCTTCTGCTGTATTCTATACTCTGCAAATAAAACTGAACTCCGATATGTTTTAGTCTGTATGCGGTGAAGAGAATGCACTCTCCTTAGATAATATACAACACACTCTCCAGCTCTTCTTTTCTCCACAGGCCACGGGAGTGCAATGAGGTCTAGCACACTTGCTTGTTTGATTGTTTTGGTTATAAGGTTTTGGGCAGAATGCTTTATGTTTCCCTGGTAGTTACATTTTTCACGTTATGTATATATATATATATATATATATATATATATATATATATATATATATATATATATATATATATTTGCATGACCTCGTGTGTGGTTTCCCCTTTTTAGGCTCTGGAGCTGTTATATAATTATAATTATGCATGACTAATAGAGGGAATGATTGATGAGACCAATTAAGCATCAATTCTATATCGGGATCTCAAGCTGTGGCCACAAACCCATTCCAAATATAGCCTAAAGTAATACAAACATTTAGGAAAAAAGGTAAAGTCAGACGGACATAAAGATAGAGACAACTAACGGTGGCTTGTCTTTTGTCTCCTGGATCTCTTCTCCACTAGTCCCTCACTGACATTTTAGTCTAGTATTTATTTCTCAATGTAATTGTTATATATAATAAATATAATTTTTGTCTTAGTTTTAGTCACCATGCATGGCTTAGCTTATGCTATAGTTTACATTGGTGAAAAAAGGTAGTCGACGGACAGTTTTCGTCATAATTTTAGTTGACAAAATCAACACTGCAGCTCCCTGGAAAAGTGGAGAATGGAGACACAGTTGGGCGTAGGGTTGGGAGAGCCTAGCTCTATAAGGATTTTTTCACTTCCGGTTTGGGAGCTGGTGAATATAAGGACTTCAGTATAAGAGCTCATAACTAATGTGTTCTTTTAAGTGCTACATTTATTTAAAAAAATGCATTTATGATATGTATTTGTAAATGGCGTATACTAGACTATTTATATGTGCCCTAAAACGTTTTTTTTACCGATGTAAAATGGCTATTCCCATAACATTGGGCACTTTGCACATGTTCCTACCATATGTACCATACCAAATATTTAAATCAAACGTGTGGTGAATTAATTAAAGCAAAAGAGGGCGTGTTTCTCCATTATTTGCAGTTGGATTCTCAGATAGGCAATTATTATAGTGGTCTTCAACCAGTGGTGCGGGGACCACCAGTGGTCCTTGAGGGGGTTCCAGGTCCCCAGCTAAATGGAGAGTTGGTAACCACATGGACCCTTATAGATCTTTAACTCTTGATTGATTGATAGATTAATTTATTAACAGAATTACAGTACATTTCAAGCACAACTCAAAAAGCAACTGTTAACTGTGGACGACACCATAAAGCATTACACTTGTTTACAATAGGGCCCACCATGTTCAATTCATCATCATTACAGACGTACAAATATACTCTATATTGCAAAAAAATAGGAAATCATCATAGAGGAGGTAAAAAAGAAAAGAAACAAACATACATACTGGGGTCAAAGGGTCAAAAAAGTGCCACTGGAAGAAAAAAAACGGCTCTTCGTGTCAGCTCGTCCGACATATGCACGCGTGCGGGGAGACGACCTCTACAGGGCCACACACTCCGCTAAGCGGGAGAGGTGTAAATTAAAAAGTGATATGCGTTTTACTGCGGTGAGAGGTCACCAAAAGTGCCACTTCCGTAGCCTGGTTAATAAACCAGACCGAATCAGCCGTTGGCAAAAAAAAAAATTGCCTGCCTGCCAGCGGATTAGGGTCTGGCGAGGCTCAGTAGCACGCCTCTTTCCTACAACCGAGAGGTCGGGCCAATCGGGACACGGTATGCAATATGGGCGGGCTTTGGTACAGTGACGTTCAATGCTTGAGACCTTTGACTGACAGTAGCTCTGACCAATTGCGTCAAAGAGAAAATGTTTGAACCCGCCCCCCGGGAAATTAAATCCAAGTGGAGCCAGCCCAGACTAATATACCGCGACAGTGTTATGTGATATTAGTCTGGCTTATTAGCCAGGCTACCACTTCCGGACCAGAGTGGACACTGGACAAAAAACGGCTCTTCGTGTCAGCTCGTCCGACATATGCACACGTGCGGGGAGACGACCTCTACAAGGCCACACTCTCCGCTAAGCGGGAGAGGTGTAAATTTAAAAGTGACATGCGTTTTACTGCGGACCAGAGTGGACATTACTTTTCAGGATTCCAATTAAAAAATGGCAAAATTAATTCAGGATTTCATTTCAATTCTACAAGCGCTAAACGTTTTGAGCTTGTAGATCGGCTGTTTTTGCTACGACAGTTATGCAATGTGGCCCTCTGGAGTGATTGTGGAAATATAGTGGCCCTCTCCATCAAAGTTATAAAAGAATAAAAGAATACAGACAAGGCTTTGAAAGTTACAAAAAAATACCTTTTTATTACTCAGTGCTAATAAAACAGTGTACACTTTCAATGGAAAGAAAAAGGCATACCGTTTGCTTACAGTGTTTCTCATTCACTGTTACAAAGAAGAAGAAAAAAAAATCACTCTGCAAATGATCATTTATCATTACAATCAGAAATAAAACGCTCATTACAATATTTGTTTTTAAACGTCATAATTTGTCTTAAGGTGGACTGAGAAGCTACTTTAATAGTTTAGTACCGTACTCACATATTTGATCAATTTACTGTATGGGTGTGCGTGTGTTAATAACAGCAAACATTATTCAAAAACACGCAAAACATGCAAAATTACAGTGTGATCAGTAGATTTGCATTGTTTGTTGTTTGCATTGTTTTCAAGCCATTTCAAATCAAGGCCCATTATTTATTCTGCAGAAACACCATCATCATTAGGACTAACAGGCGTTGATGGAAAAAAAAACTACAATCTCTAATTGTTTTGACTTGATGAGAAACACCGTAAGCAAAGTAGCAAACTCTATGCCTTTTTCTTTCCATTGAAAGTGTACACTGTTATATTAGCAATGATTAATTAAAAGGTATTTTTTGTAACTTTCAAAGCCTTGTCTGTATTCTTTTATTCTTTTATAACTTTGATGATGTCACTCCAGAGGGCCACATTGCATATACAGTCGTGGCAAAAATAGCCAATCTACAAGCTCAACATGTTTTGACATCTGACCTCACTAGATAGATGGCATATACATTTTTGAGTGGTGTAAACCACTCCTACAACTGGCTTTTGTGTGCAGAAAAAAATGAGCATGGTTGCTATGTTCAAAATAATTTCTGACGTAATTAAATCACACCCGGGTGAACTGGATGACCGTAGCAACCATGGTCATTTTCTCTGCACAGAAAAAGCCAGTTGTGAAATCACATCCGGGTGTGATTTCATTACGTCAGATCAGAGCTGATCAGGCTACATAATACCTTACCTTATTTCATTACGTCAGACATTACGTCAGACCACAGCTGATCATGCTATATAAAACCTTACACCACTCAGTTCACACGGGTGTGATTTTTAATTTACACCTCTCCCGCTTAGCGGAGAGTGTGGCCCTGTAGAGGTTGCCTCCCCGCACGCGTGCATATGTCGGACGAGCTGACACGAAGAGCCGTTTTTTGTCCAGCGTCCACTCTGGTCCGGAAGTGTCACTTTTGGTGACCTCTAACAGCAGTAAAACGCATGTCACTTTTGAATGTACACCTCTCCCGCTTAGCGGAGAGTGTGGCTTTGTAGAGGTCGTCTCCCCGCACGTGTGCATATGTCGGACGAGCTGACACGAAGAGACGTTTTTGTCCAGCGTCCAATTCGTAAAGTGAACAGCATTTAACCATTTAGATATATTTTTTATTTAAATTTTTTACAAAGAAACATAATGTGTGTTGTAGAGCATCGTCTAAATGTGTTTTAATCGTTTAGATGTGTTTTTGTGTGCAAATAAACAGTTTTTCAATGGATTAAGTTTACTCTAGAGGGTACTCTTATTTTGAAGAGATCGTCCACCGGAAGTCTTATATTCGCTAGCTTAGATTCGCCAAAAAAAACACTGGTGGAGAGGGCCTCTGTCTGTGTACCTCCGGCCAAGTAGCCTATGACTTTCCTCAACTCTTTCCAGTCTTTTACTCTGGAAAAATGAAAAATGCTTCAATGTAGAAATACTCTATTAAATACTGTATTAAAAAGTGCAATATTTGCCTCCAGATGACAATTGTAAATACTCCATTAAAATTAAGAACAACCCTTAAGTTCACACCTCAACATAGTTTATAAAGGCTGCCGAGTGTCACACCAGTGTGTATCAAAGGAATGAGCCTAGATGCTTATGAGCTTTGTGTGACCTGTAGAGTAGGTGTCAAGTGACATGAGTAGCGTCCCACCAGAGATAGAATCACGGATGCAACACTGGTTGAACTTGTGGCATGGCCTTCATTCATCTCATCATGTACATAATCTGTTTTGTTGTATCCTTATTTGACGTTTCCGTGAGAAGCGTTATTTTTTCGGAGAAGCAGTATTTCCCCATCCATCGGCATGCCTTGGCTTCCGTTCACCTTAAAGGGCCACTTCACCCATTTTGCAACCAGAGCTTATTTTAATGACGTTTAGGGCACTGTTTTTGTTTTGGGCCCTATCTTGCGCATCGCCTTACTCCTTACGTATTAGCCATATTCTACTATTTTTAGAAACATTTTAAAATAGTTCAACTAGTCGAAATGTCCCCTAAATCAACACATTGTGAGCTTGTTGATTGGCTTTTTGAACTATTTAAAAATGTTTTCCAAAATAGTAAAAAATGGCAAAAATGTTTAGGGATAAGGGGTAAGGCAGCGTGCAAGATATAGGGCCCGAAAAACGCGGCCGGTGTGCAACCACCTTTAGTGGCTGATATTTGAGTTAGGCCATCTGTTAAATACCACATGCTTGCTACAGGTATGCTTTTTGAGCAAGTATTATGGAGTTGGTTACCTTTATATAATGACACATTTATGTATACAATAATTGGGAACATATTATAAGTTATCGGATAATGTTGAAAAATATTCACCAATAAATTACAATTTTTTATCAAAGGGCACCTACGGACGGCTGCAATTCGAAACTGGCCCCCGTAAAATCTGAATCCCCCACACACCTCTTTTCCCCCTCACTGTATATGTTTTTTTCCCCTTATTACCCCCTCTATGATGATTTCCTGTTTTTGGCTATAGAAGTGTATATTTGTATGTCTTTAAATGTTATGATGAATTGAACAAGGTGGACCCTCTTGTAAACAAGTGTAATGCTTTATTCAGTCGTCCACTCACAGTTGACAGTTTTTGTATTGAGTTGTGCTTGAAATGTACTGCAATTCTGCAAACTGTTAATAAATACTTCAATCAATCAGTTTAGCTGGTATTCACCTTTTTCATATGGCCCATAAGTCTTTGCGTTTGTGTGTGCATAAGTTCCTCTTTCTCTTGCTGTGTTGCCAGTTTTGAAAGAGAAACAAGTGACCAGGTCTATGAAAACAACCACAAATGAAAATAGCTGATCTACAAGCTCACAGCGAGACATTGTGAGGTTGTACATCTGTTATTTAAAAACACATTGAGAATAAATCAAAATATTTTGAATATTTTAACATTTTAATAAAAAAGGCACAAAATATGTTCAGATGGATGTCCGTAGACAATTACATATTAATCTGGGGTTCCTTGATGTGAAGAAATGTGGAAGCAAGCCCAAATAAGCAACTACTGTACTCTTTAGAATCAAGCCCAAAAAGAAACATCAACTTTACAGAAAAAAACAAGTGAAAGGTTGCTTATAATAAGCAGACATGGCAACGCGGCCTGAAGGAAGCAAAGCACACACAAGGAGCCCCAGTACCTTGGCGGGAAAAAACGTGGAAGAACTTGATTTTCTTGAAGGGCCTCTCCAACTTCATTTCCCAGGCTGTCAGGCATGTCCCTGTAGTCTTACCAATTAAGAAGTTTCTTCACCAATGTGTTTGTAAAGGTGTCTACTAACATATCCCACATTGGCATAAATACGGCCATAGCCACTTGCCCAAATGTGCCCAAATGTGCTGACCTCTTCACATTTCTGACAGCTATGGCCATTTTTAGCCCAAGGAGTGTTTTGTGTGCAAAACTAATGCTTGGAATGGGTTCAGATACCTGCAACTATGTGCTGCACCGAGTTTCCTTGTTTAATATGCAAGTATGTGCTGCACCAAACTACTTCGCTGATGATGATGATGATGATGATGATGATGATGATGATGATGATGATGATGATGATGATGATGATGATGATGATGAGAACCTGACATGTTTACCAATGAGCTTCAGGGGATCATTTGAATCTTGACCATCAGATATTGATTGGGGCCTAAATGGAAACAAGACTGCAGTGATTTTTTTGTTCTATCCCTTTTTCAAATAAGTGTTTGACTGCACTCTGTTGCTGTTTTTACATTTATGTCAAATAAACTATTCAATCAAGGTCAAAGGTCAAAATGTGGATCCTGTGTCTATAGGTGAGACATGATCTAAATTTATTTCTAAAATAGAAGGGCAGGGAGACAAAATACAAAATCACTCTGCAAATGATCATTACAATCAGAAATATTTGTATATTATTATTATTATATACAATATTTGTTTTTAAACGTCATCATTTGTCTTAAGGTGGACTGAGAACCTACTTTAATAGTTTAGTACCGTACTCACATATTTGATCAATTTACTGTATGGGTGTGCGTGTGTTAATAACAGCAAACATTATTAAAAAACATGCAAAACATGCAAAATTACAGTGTGAACAGTAGATTTGCATTGTTTGTTGTTTGCATTGTTTTCAAGCCATTTCAAATCAAGGCCCATTATTTATTCTGCAGAAACACCATCATCATTAGGACTAACAGGCGTTGATGGAAAAAAAACTACAATCTCTAATTGTTTTGACTTGATGAGAAACACCGTAAGCAAAGTAGCAAACTCTATGCCTTTTTCTTTCCATTGAAAGTGTACATTGTTATATTAGCAATGATTAATTAAAAGGTATTTTTTGTAACTTTCAAAGCCTTGTCTGTATTCTTTTATTCTTTTATAACTTTGATGATGTCACTCCAGAGGGCCACATTGCATATACAGTCGTGGCAAAAATAGCCAATCTACAAGCTCAACATGTTTTGACCTCTGACCTCACTAGATAGATGGCATGTCAATTTTTAATTTACACCTCTCCCGCTTAGCGGAGAGTGTGGCCCTGTAGAGGTTGCCTCCCCGCACGCGTGCATATGTCGGACGAGCTGACACGAAGAGCCGTTTTTTGTCCAGCGTCCACTCTGGTCCGGAAGTGTCACTTTTGGTGACCTCTAACAGCAGTAAAACGCATGTCACTTTTTAATGTACACCTCTCCCGCTTAGCGGAGAGTGTGGCTTTGTAGAGGTCGTCTCCCCGCACGTGTGCATATGTCGGACACGAAGAGACGTTTTTGTCCAGCGTCCAATTCGTAAAGTGAACAGCATTTAGATATCTTTTTTATTTCAATTTTTTACAAAGAAACATAATGTGTGTTGTAGAGCATCGTCTAAATGTGTTTTAATCGTTTAGATGTGTTTTTGTGTGCAAATAAACAGTTTTTCAATGGATTAAGTTTACTCTAGAGGGTACTCTTATTTTGAAGAGATCGTCCACCGGAAGTCTTATATTCGCTAGCTTAGATTCGCCAAAAAAAACACTGGTGGAGAGGGCCTCTCACCGTCTCCACACCTTAGCGCAAAATGGTCTTAAGCTGCGCACTTCTTAAGCTGCGCGCAGCTTAAATTCTGAGTTTTTAGACAGCTGGTGGATGGAAAAGAAGCTCCACCTCCGCTGACTTTTTGGGCGGAGGAGAGCGTTTCCGGGAATCTGGCCGTCGCGCAAGTATTCCGCGGAGGTGGAGCTTAATTTCCATCCACCAGCTGTCTAAAAACTCAAGCTTTAAGCTGCGGGCAGCCGAGAACGTGCGCAGCTCTTTCGACCGTGTGGCAGCACCTTGTGTCTGTGTACCTCCGGCCAAGTAGCCTATGACTTTCCTCAACTCTTTCCAGTCTTTTACTCTGGAAAAATGAAAAATGCTTCAATGTAGAAATACTCTATTAAATACTGTATTAAAAAGTGCAATATTTGCCTCCAGATGACAATTGTAAATACTCCATTCAAATTAAGAACAACCCTTAAGTTCACACCTCAACATAGTTTATAAAGGCTGCCGAGTGTCACACCAGTGTGTATCAAAGGAATGAGCCTAGATGCTTATGAACTTTGTGTGACCTGTAGAGTAGGTGTCAAGTGACATGAGTAGCGTCCCACCAGAGATAGAATCACGGATGCAACACTGGTTGAACTTGTGGCATGGCCTTCATTCATCTCATCATGTACATAATCTGTTTTGTTGTATCCTTATTTGACGTTTCCGTGAGAAGCGTTATTTTTTCGGAGAAGCAGTATTTCCCCATCCATCGGCATGCCTTGGCTTCCGTTCACCTTAAAGGGCCACTTCACCCATTTTGCAACCAGAGCTTATTTTAATGACGTTTAGGGCACTGTTTTTGTTTTGGGCCCTATCTTGCGCATCGCCTTACTCCTTACGTATTAGGCTTTTTCTACTATTTTTAGAAACATTTTAAAATAGTTCAACTAGTCGAAATGTCCCCAAAATCAACACATTGTGAGCTTGTTGATTGGCTTTTTGAACTATTTAAAAATGTTTTCCAAAATAGTAAAAAATGGCAAAAATGTTTAGGGATAAGGGGTAAGGCAGCGTGCAAGATATAGGGCCCGAAAAACGCGGCCGGTGTGCAACCACCTTTAGTGGCTGATATTTGAGTTAGGCCATCTGTTAAATACCACATGCTTGCTACAGGTATGCTTTTTGAGCAAGTATTATGGAGTTGGTTACCTTTATATAATGACACATTTATGTATACAATAATTGGGAACATATTATAAGTTATCGGATAATGTTGAAAAATATTCACCAATAAATTAATTTTTTTTATCAAAGGGCACCTACGGACGGCTGCAATTCGAAACTGGCCCCCGTAAAATCTGAATCCCCCACACACCTCTTTTCCCCCTCACTGTATATGTTTTTTTCCCCTTATTACCCCCTCTATGATGATTTCCTGTTTTTGGCTATAGAAGTGTATATTTGTATGTCTTTAAATGTTATGATGAATTGAACAAGGTGGACCCTCTTGTAAACAAGTGTAATGCTTTATTCGGTCGTCCACTCACAGTTGACAGTTTTTGTATTGAGTTGTGCTTGAAATGTACTGCAATTCTGCAAACTGTTAATAAATACTTCAATCAATCAGTTTAGCTGGTATTCACCTTTTTCATATGGCCCATAAGTCTTTGCGTTTGTGTGTGCATAAGTTCCTCTTTCTCTTGCTGTGTTGCCAGTTTTGAAAGAGAAACAAGTGACCAGGTCTATGAAAACAACCACAAATGAAAATAGCTGATCTACAAGCTCACAGCGAGACATTGTGAGGTTGTACATCTGTTATTTAAAAACACATTGAGAATAAATCAAAATATTTTGAATATTTTAACATTTTAATAAAAAAGGCACAAAATATGTTCAGATGGATGTCCGTAGACAATTACATATTAATCTGGGGTTCCTTGATGTGAAGAAATGTGGAAGCAAGCCCAAATAAGCAACTACTGTACTCTTTAGAATCAAGCCCAAAAAGAAACATCAACTTTACAGAAAAAAACAAGTGAATGGTTGCTTATAATAAGCAGACATGGCAACGCGGCCTGAAGGAAGCAAAGCACACACAAGGAGCCCCAGTACCTTGGCGGGAAAAAACGTGGAAGAACTTGATTTTCTTGAAGGGCCTCTCCAACTTCATTTCCCAGGCTGTCAGGCATGTCCCTGTAGTCTTACCAATTAAGAAGTTTCTTCACCAATGTGTTTGTAAAGGTGTCTACTAACATATCCCACATTGGCATAAATACGGCCATAGCCACTTGCCCAAATGTGCCCAAATGTGCTGACCTCTTCACATTTCTGACAGCTATGGCCATTTTTAGCCCAAGGAGTGTTTTGTGTGCAAAACTAATGCTTGGAATGGGTTCAGATACCTGCAACTATGTGCTGCACCGAGTTTCCTTGTTTAATATGCAAGTATGTGCTGCACCAAACTACTTCGCTGATGATGATGATGATGATGATGATGATGATGATGATGATGATGATGATGATGATGATGATGATGATGATGATGATGATGATGATGATGATGAGAACCTGACATGTTTACCAATGAGCTTCAGGGGATCATTTGAATCTTGACCATCAGATATTGATTGGGGCCTAAATGGAAACAAGACTGCAGTGATTTTTTTGTTCTATCCCTTTTTCAAATAAGTGTTTGACTGCACTCTGTTGCTGTTTTTACATTTATGTCAAATAAACTATTCAATCAAGGTCAAAGGTCAAAATGTGGATCCTGTGTCTATAGGTGAGACATGATCTAAATTTATTTCTAAAATAGAAGGGCAGGGAGACAAAATACAAAATCACTCTGCAAATGATCATTACAATCAGAAATATTTGTATATTATTATTATTATATACAATATTTGTTTTTAAACGTCATCATTTGTCTTAAGGTGGACTGAGAACCTACTTTAATAGTTTAGTACCGTACTCACATATTTGATCAATTTACTGTATGGGTGTGCGTGTGTTAATAACAGCAAACATTATTAAAAAACATGCAAAACATGCAAAATTACAGTGTGAACAGTAGATTTGCATTGTTTGTTGTTTGCATTGTTTTCAAGCCATTTCAAATCAAGGCCCATTATTTATTCTGCAGAAACACCATCATCATTAGGACTAACAGGCGTTGATGGAAAAAAAACTACAATCTCTAATTGTTTTGACTTGATGAGAAACACCGTAAGCAAAGTAGCAAACTCTATGCCTTTTTCTTTCCATTGAAAGTGTACATTGTTATATTAGCAATGATTAATTAAAAGGTATTTTTTGTAACTTTCAAAGCCTTGTCTGTATTCTTTTATTCTTTTATAACTTTGATGATGTCACTCCAGAGGGCCACATTGCATATACAGTCGTGGCAAAAATAGCCAATCTACAAGCTCAACATGTTTTGACCTCTGACCTCACTAGATAGATGGCATGTCAATTTTTAATTTACACCTCTCCCGCTTAGCGGAGAGTGTGGCCCTGTAGAGGTTGCCTCCCCGCACGCGTGCATATGTCGGACGAGCTGACACGAAGAGCCGTTTTTTGTCCAGCGTCCACTCTGGTCCGGAAGTGTCACTTTTGGTGACCTCTAACAGCAGTAAAACGCATGTCACTTTTTAATGTACACCTCTCCCGCTTAGCGGAGAGTGTGGCTTTGTAGAGGTCGTCTCCCCGCACGTGTGCATATGTCGGACACGAAGAGACGTTTTTGTCCAGCGTCCAATTCGTAAAGTGAACAGCATTTAGATATCTTTTTTATTTCAATTTTTTACAAAGAAACATAATGTGTGTTGTAGAGCATCGTCTAAATGTGTTTTAATCGTTTAGATGTGTTTTTGTGTGCAAATAAACAGTTTTTCAATGGATTAAGTTTACTCTAGAGGGTACTCTTATTTTGAAGAGATCGTCCACCGGAAGTCTTATATTCGCTAGCTTAGATTCGCCAAAAAAAACACTGGTGGAGAGGGCCTCTCACCGTCTCCACACCTTAGCGCAAAATGGTCTTAAGCTGCGCACTTCTTAAGCTGCGCGCAGCTTAAATTCTGAGTTTTTAGACAGCTGGTGGATGGAAAAGAAGCTCCACCTCCGCTGACTTTTTGGGCGGAGGAGAGCGTTTCCGGGAATCTGGCCGTCGCGCAAGTATTCCGCGGAGGTGGAGCTTAATTTCCATCCACCAGCTGTCTAAAAACTCAAGCTTTAAGCTGCGGGCAGCCGAGAACGTGCGCAGCTCTTTCGACCGTGTGGCAGCACCTTGTGTCTGTGTACCTCCGGCCAAGTAGCCTATGACTTTCCTCAACTCTTTCCAGTCTTTTACTCTGGAAAAATGAAAAATGCTTCAATGTAGAAATACTCTATTAAATACTGTATTAAAAAGTGCAATATTTGCCTCCAGATGACAATTGTAAATACTCCATTCAAATTAAGAACAACCCTTAAGTTCACACCTCAACATAGTTTATAAAGGCTGCCGAGTGTCACACCAGTGTGTATCAAAGGAATGAGCCTAGATGCTTATGAACTTTGTGTGACCTGTAGAGTAGGTGTCAAGTGACATGAGTAGCGTCCCACCAGAGATAGAATCACGGATGCAACACTGGTTGAACTTGTGGCATGGCCTTCATTCATCTCATCATGTACATAATCTGTTTTGTTGTATCCTTATTTGACGTTTCCGTGAGAAGCGTTATTTTTTCGGAGAAGCAGTATTTCCCCATCCATCGGCATGCCTTGGCTTCCGTTCATCTTAAAGGGCCACTTCACCCATTTTGCAACCAGAGCTTATTTTAATGACGTTTAGGGCACTGTTTTTGTTTTGGGCCCTATCTTGCGCATCGCCTTACTCCTTACGTATTAGGCTTTTTCTACTATTTTTAGAAACATTTTAAAATAGTTCAACTAGTCGAAATGTCCCCAAAATCAACACATTGTGAGCTTGTTGATTGGCTTTTTGAACTATTTAAAAATGTTTTCCAAAATAGTAAAAAATGGCAAAAATGTTTAGGGATAAGGGGTAAGGCAGCGTGCAAGATATAGGGCCCGAAAAACGCGGCCGGTGTGCAACCACCTTTAGTGGCTGATATTTGAGTTAGGCCATCTGTTAAATACCACATGCTTGCTACAGGTATGCTTTTTGAGCAAGTATTATGGAGTTGGTTACCTTTATATAATGACACATTTATGTATACAATAATTGGGAACATATTATAAGTTATCGGATAATGTTGAAAAATATTCACCAATAAATTAATTTTTTTTATCAAAGGGCACCTACGGACGGCTGCAATTCGAAACTGGCCCCCGTAAAATCTGAATCCCCCACACACCTCTTTTCCCCCTCACTGTATATGTTTTTTTCCCCTTATTACCCCCTCTATGATGATTTCCTGTTTTTGGCTATAGAAGTGTATATTTGTATGTCTTTAAATGTTATGATGAATTGAACAAGGTGGACCCTCTTGTAAACAAGTGTAATGCTTTATTCGGTCGTCCACTCACAGTTGACAGTTTTTGTATTGAGTTGTGCTTGAAATGTACTGCAATTCTGCAAACTGTTAATAAATACTTCAATCAATCAGTTTAGCTGGTATTCACCTTTTTCATATGGCCCATAAGTCTGCGTTTGTGTGTGCATAAGTTCCTCTTTCTCTTGCTGTGTTGCCAGTTTTGAAAGAGAAACAAGTGACCAGGTCTATGAAAACAACCACAAATGAAAATAGCTGATCTACAAGCTCACAGCGAGACATTGTGAGGTTGTACATCTGTTATTTAAAAACACATTGAGAATAAATCAAAATATTTTGAATATTTTAACATTTTAATAAAAAAGGCACAAAATATTGTAGCGTCCCAGTGGAACACTAGTACTGTGTTATGGTTAGGACTGTGCTACTGTGTGTGTTCCTTTAAGGGGAGTACTTCCGGGGTGAGGGCGGAAGCACGTTTACTAGTTTGGTTGTTGTTGTGCTCTGAGCGGGGGAATTACGCTAGCATTTTGGGTAGGCTATTCGTAGCTATCCAGCCTTGTGCCTTGTAACTCTTTATTACTAATAAAAGCAACTGAAAGAAAGAAGGTTGTCATGTCGTTCGATGGGGAGAACCCCACCGGTCATTACAATGGTGTCAGAGTTGGGATTAATGAAGAAGAAATCGACATAGACTTCCCGCGTTTACAGTTAACAGACGAGCCAGCGTTTGAGAGGTTTGGCGCGCAACAGTGTGAAAGACCCCGGGTATCGGCTCCGGAATATGCCGTTGAAGAGGGAGAGGACTCCGCGTTGGGAACCATGCTGCGGACCCCAGCGTTTTACAGCCGTGCCCGCCGTCCGGGTCCCGCTGGGGGGGGCGCTCTGAGCGAGGACTCCCACGGCTCACAGAGAGCTGTGTCTGACCGCACTCCACCGCGCACCGACGTACTAGAGACATCACAGGCGGCAGCAGGGAGAGCTACCGTCAACCACCCCCCACCACTGTCTACCCCCACCAGCACCGCACGTGCGCCACCATCGTCGCCGGAGGAGAGGCCGCCGTCACCAGCATCGTCGCTGGGGGAGAGGCCGCCGTCACCAGCATCGTCGCCGGAGGAGAGACCGCCGTCACCAGCATCGTTGCCGGAGGAGAGACCGCCGTCACCAGCATCGTCGCCGGAGGAGAGACCGCCGTCGCCAGCATCGTCGCTGGGGGAGAGGCCGCCGTCGCCAGCATCGTCGCTGGGGGAGAGACCGCCGTCACCAGCATCGTCGCTGGGGGAGAGGCCGCCGTCGCCAGCATCGTCGCCGGAGGAGAGACCGCCGCCGCCGTCAGCATAACCAGCAAGGGGACCCTGGCCTGCAATCCACCAGCTCCAGCACCGCCGGTGCTGGAGCCGTCGGAGGAGACCCGTGCAGCAGTAGGGGAGCTCTTCCAGCGCAACAAAAACAATCTCTCTCCCTCACAGCAGCATCTACTGTGGGGCCTGCTGGAGGAGTCCCTCGATATCTTTGCCGCCCGTGACGAGGACTGTACGCAGACCACCCTGGTTCAGCACAAGATTGACACTGGACCGAACCAGGCCATTCGCCTCCGGCCACGGCGGTTACCCCTTGCCAAGAGAGACGCAGCGGAGCAAAAGCTGCAGGAGATGGCACAGGCGGGTATTATTGAACCCTCCAGCAGCCCGTGGTCTGCCCCAGTCGTCTTAGTTCCCAAGAAGGACGGCACTTGGCGGTTCTGCGTGGATTATCGGCGGCTGAATGATGTGACTCTCAAGGACTCGTACCCTATACCTCGCATTGACGACGCCCTTGACCACGTCACTGGCTCCAGCTGGTTCAGTTCCTTAGACCTCCGTTGCGGGTACTGGCAGGTGGAGCTGGCGCCTGACTCCCGGCCCAAGACTGCATTCTCCATAGGGGAGGGGCTGTGGCAGTTCCGCGTTATGCCCTTTGGACTCTGCAACGCCCCGGCCACATTCGAGCGCCTAATGGAGAGGGTGCTGTCCGGGATCCCCGGTCATTACAATATGTTCAGATGGATGTCCGTAGACAATTACATATTAATCTGGGGTTCCTTGATGTGAAGAAATGTGGAAGCAAGCCCAAATAAGCAACTACTGTACTCTTTAGAATCAAGCCCAAAAAGAAACATCAACTTTACAGAAAAAAACAAGTGAAAGGTTGCTTATAATAAGCAGACATGGCAACGCGGCCATAGCCACTTGCCCAAATGTGCCCAGCTATGGCCATTTTTAGCCCAAGGAGTGTTTTGTGTGCAAAACTAATGCTTGGAATGGGTTCAGATACCTGCAACTATGTGCTGCACCGAGTTTCCTTGTTTAATATGCAAGTATGTGCTGCACCAAACTACTTCGCTTAAGATGATGATGATGATGATGATGATGATGATGATGATGATGATGATGATGATGATGATGATGATGATGATGATGATGATGATGATGATGATGAGAACCTGACATGTTTACCAATGAGCTTCAGGGGATCATTTGAATCTTGACCATCAGATATTGATTGGGGCCTAAATGGAAACAAGACTGCAATGATTTTTTTGTTCTATCCCTTTTTCAAATAAGTGTTTGACTGCACTCTGTTGCTGTTTTTACATTTATGTCAAATAAACTATTCAATCAAGGTCAAAGGTCAAAATTTGGATCCTGTGAGACATGATCTAAATTTATTTCTAAAATAGAAGAGCAGGGAGACAAAATACAACTACTCCAATTGTATAATTCATATCGTGTTAACGATACAGATTGTATAAAGTACAGTATATTGTATTAACTTACTCTAGATTTATACGTTAAATTGTATTAACATATGCTTATTACTACTTATTAGCCTACTTAAGTTATATTTAAATGCCTTATGTCATATTCGACCATAGCTCTAATATTGCCAATCGTTTTGTTATGAAACCCCTATGGCATTGTCAGATTTTGGTCATGGGTGGTATGGCCGACTTGTTACTGTAGTGGCCTATAGGGGATATTTCTCATGTTATTTTAACAGGTTTAAAAACCTTAAAAACCATCTTGCAGGAAAAGAGACAATGAATGAGAGACAACAGAAATAACAGAAAGCCAACAATTAGGGGACTAACTATTGTATTAGGGCATTTGAACACGTATGCCTGCCTGCCAGTCACAATGTGGGACAGGGACCGAATGTGTGGGACACCTGAATAGTCTTGGAAATGAGGGACCGCCCCACGCAAAGGGGGGCATCTGAATCCGTGTATCTTGTGTTCAATCAGTGTCACAAAAGTTTAATGCGAAAGGCCGACACCTAACTTTGACCAGAGGTTGGAAGCAGTGGTGAAAAAGTATTCACATTTTTTACTCAAGTAAAAGTATCAACACTCTGCAATGCAGAAACAGAATCTTTTACAAGTAAAAGTGTGGTAATCAAAATTTACTTGAGTAAAAGCATTGAGTTATAAACGAGTGAGGACCGCTCCCGGTCCTCACTCTCGACAGCCCCGCACTCTTGACAGCCCCGCCCCCTGCTATTCATTTCAATAGAGCACCGAAGTCTGACGTCAATATCGGTATAGAGGGCGCTAAGTCCACAGATTCATGTACTTTTTTATTTGCATTGTAATACCCATAGGGGGATTTTAGATCGCCTCATATAAGAACTGTGTTTGAAAAATAAACAAATCATCCCGGCCATATGGATATGAAGAATCAACTGACTGAAAGAAAACACAAATGTTACTGCTGCTGAATTAGTTAAATTTTCACTAGAAACAGACAGTATCAAATATAAGTGACTGACTGTCGCAAACGATACCATAATGGTAAAGTTATATTGTATTGACATACCACACTCTACCACAGAAACCACACATATGTGTATAAAATATATTCTATTGAACCTTGAAACTTGAACCTTTTGTATTGATTTAAAAAGGTTACATACTTGGGTAAACATACTTTGATACATTCCATCACAGGGAGGATGAAGGGGCTTCCCCTTCTATAAGTTCCGTTTGGCGTCTCTTTGGTATGGAGGGCCAAAACTGCCATATCTAAAAAATAAATAAATAAATGAATAAATAAAATAATAAATAAATAAATCCAAAAATAAATAAATATATATGCAAAGAAATATATAAATCAATAATTAAATGCAAAAATAAATAAATAAATAGGCAAATAAATATAGAAATGAATAATTAAATGTATTTATTTGTTTTAATTATGTACACATTTAAATGCACATTTAAATACACATTTAAATACGCATTTAAATATGCATTTAAATGTGCATTTAAATACACATTTAAATGCACATTTAAATATGCATTTAAATACGCATTTAAATACACATTTAAATGTGCATTTAATTTGTGTATTTCAAGCTGCTTTTCCCAAGGGTGTATTTCATGAACCGTATGTTAATGAGGGGGCGTGTCTTTCCTAATGAAGGTGTCTCTTTCCTATTCAGCCATTAGCAATCTAACCCAGAGCAATCAAACACCAAAAGATCCCATCCAGCCACTAGCATATAGTTTTGGATTTTACATTTAATTTTAGTTTAGTTTTGAATATATATATTTTTTTTTATCATCGCGGCCGATGTGAGCTTGTAGATCGGCTATTTTTAAATGCCCAAAATCTATATATGCTAGGGCTATTGTATGTAAGTTTTGTAATAATAATCAAAATCTACAAAGGAATTAGTAACTAAAGTTTTCAAATAAATGTAATGGAGTAAAAGTAGGCTACAAATTTGGGATTTGTAAAAGTATTGGTATTGGAAAATACTCAAGTAAAGTACCAGTAAGACCTCCTTGCACGCATCCGCCTGGGTGACGGCAGACTGCTGGGCCGCTGGCGCTTTGGCATGGGGGGTCAGATCAACATATGGAATGAATTCTGTACTGGCCATATATGGAGCGTGTCTTGAGTGTACAGGGTTTGATGAGGTCAGAGGTCAGATCAACATATAGAACAGGACAACTCCAGTCAGAACAGGTCAACTCCATATATGGAGATATAAGGGTGGCAGCGGGGGCAGTGTCTTGAGAGTACGGGCCTTAATCTTCGCGCCTGTTGCATGGACAGGTATCAGTCAAAAGGGAGACATCGAAGTGGAAGGACAGGTGGAGAAGGATCAACATATGGAATGTCAGAACAGGAAGGAGAGGTGGAGAAGGATCAACATATGGAATGTCAGAACAGGTCAGCTCCATATAGAGATGGAACACATGAGACGGTCACGGCCACACAGCCAACTCAAGGTACGGGCACGGAGCCGACTTGGGGACCCAACGCAGATCCTCCAAGGCAATCAAACAAAGGAACGGAGCTGAACATGAATCTCCCCCCCCCCCACCCCCACCGAGGACGCCCGCTCCCCTTCCCTTCCCCCTATTCAACCCATGGCTACTAACAAAGACAATGGACCTGATCAACTCTTCTCAACTGCTGACATCAACAACTCAATCCTCAACAACAATGGTATTCACCTTTTTCATCTCAATATAAACAGCCTTTATTCCAAACTGGCCGAAATTAGAGAATTATTCCTTACCGGCAAGGCAAACATTTTGTGTTTTTCTGAGACCAAACTAAATGAATCCATCAGGGACGCTGAGATTGAAATTGAGAACTACTCAGTAGTCAGAAATGATAGAAACCGTAATGGGGGTGGTGTTTGCATGTATATCCACAAAGATACTGAATTCATTACCCGTACTGACTTACAGCATGTTGAAATTGAAACTGTGTGGGTTGAATTAATTTTCAAAAATGCGAAATCAGTACTAGTTGGCACAGTCTACAGACCTCCTGACCAGCAAGGCTTTTATGATATTCTTGAGGGATGCTTAGCTGAGGAGGAGGGTGCAGAGAAAATCCTGATGGGCGATCTGAATACAGACGTACAGCGTAAAGAGGCGCCTGTTTTCAAATCATTTAGTAGGTTTGGTGATCTGCATAGTATTAGCCAGCTTATTACCCAACCCAATAGAGTGTGTGTTTCTACTCAAACTGTCATTGATCTCATTCTGACCTCGGACAAATCCAGAATCTCCAAGAAAGGTGTTATTGTATGCGGGTTTAGTGATCATTTCATGATATTCTGTACCCGCAAAAAACAAAAACCAAAGTCTGGCTGCCACAAAGCAGTCATATCAAGGGACCTCAAAACCTACTCTAGTGAGGTCTTTAACCAAGAATTGGAGAGTCTGGATTGGTCCGATGCGCTTAACAGCACACTTGTCGAAGAAGCTTGGCTTGGCTTCAAAACCAAATTTACATCAGTACTGAACAACATGGCTCCTCTGAGAACCATCAGGGTCAAAACCCGCTTGGAGCCATGGATGAATTCGGACATAATGACTGCAACGAATGCCAGAGACAAAAAATGCACTGAATTTCTAAAATGCAAGTCAAAGCTTGCCAAGCGCTTCAACAGGGGTCTCCAAGCTCAGCTGGACAACCTAAAAACCCAACGAAACAGGCTAAGAAACAGTGTAACTGCCATGACCAAATCAGCTAAATGTAACTTCATCAATGATAAAGCACAGGAAAACAAAAACAATCCTCGTGAGCTCTGGAAGCTACTAAACAATCAACTAGGCTGCGGTCAGAAACTAAAAACCAGGTTTTCAAACATAAACATCAAATCGGACAACACTCTCATCACTGACAACCTTGATGTGGCCAACTACTTGAATATCTTCTTTACAAACATAGCAACAACTCTGGTTAACAAACTGCCCTCCCACTCTGGGCTCTTTGGTGTAGAGCACATTACAACCTTCTACAGAAACCTAGGTGTTTGTAAAGACAAACTAGTTATGGTAACAACTGATGAGGTAATTAAGAAACTGAGTGCCCTCCAACCCCACAAGGCCACAGGCCATGACAATATTCCCTCCAAATTTCTCAGAGACTCAGCCATCTCTATAGCTCCAATCATCACCCACATAGTAAACCTCTCCATCAAACAGGGACAGGTCCCCCAAGATTTCAAACTGGCCAAAGTAACCCCCTTGCACAAGAAAGGGAGTAAATTAGACCCCGGCAACTACCGCCCTATTTCTATTCTTAACTCCATCTCGAAAGTGATGGAAAAAATAGTCTATGAACAGGTTGAAAGGTATCTTGCCACTAATAAATTAATGTACGAGTTCCAATCTGGCTTCAGAACGTCCCACTCCACTGACACATGCCTTCTCTATTTGAGCGACCACATCAAACATGAGGTGGATGCTGGCAAATACTGCGGCATGGTCATGCTGGACCTCCAAAAGGCTTTTGACACCGTGAACCACTCCATACTGGTTAACAAGCTAAAGGCAATTGGTTTCGATAGCACATCAGTGAGCTGGATGCAATCCTACCTAGAGGGGAGAGAACAGATGGTGGAGGTGAATGGAACACTGCCCCCCCCCCTCCCAGTGAGCTGTGGCGTTCCACAAGGGAGCATACTAGGGCCTTTACTGTTCCTAATATATGTTAACGACATGACTTCGGCTTGTGACTGCAACTTGTTCCTGTTCGCAGATGACTTGGCACTGCTAGTCTCGGACAGGAACAAACTGCAGGTTGAAAAGGCCCTCAGCTCTGAACTCGGTAGAATCTGCACCTGGCTCGCTGATAACAAACTATCTTTACACCTGGGAAAAACTGAATCCATTCTCTTTGGCTCTAATAGTAATCTCAGCAAGGCAAATGGCTTCTTGGTTAGAGTGGGTGACAATGTTATCACACGTAAAGATGAAATTACCTACCTAGGTTCCATCCTGGAGGCTAATCTTTCCGGTGATAAAATGGCCACCAACGTAATCAAAAAGGTCAACCATAGAACAAGATTCCTTTACAGGATCTCCTCACTGGTCAACAAAAACACCTTGAAGACCTTAACAGGAGCCCTTGTACAGGGTTTCTTTGACTATGCATGCACCTCCTGGTACCACAGCACCTCAAAGGCCCTTAAAACCAGGCTCCAGACTTCCCAAAACAAACTGGTCAGGCTCCTACTTGACCTCGCCCCCCGAACCCACCTCACCCCTGCCCACTTCGACAGGCTGGAATGGCTTAGGGTCGACGACAGAGTACAGCATCTTGCAATGGGTCTGGTCCACAAGATTCGATACACCACCAAGATACCCATGTACCTGTCTAGATACTTCCTTAATGTTAACGAAGTCCACACCCACAACACCAGAGGGAGTGCAACGAACCATGTACAACCCAGATTCGGCACAAACAAGGGACTAAATTCTTTTCGCTCCTATGCCACCAAAATGTGGAACGCCCTACCAACAGTCATTAAGACATGCGAATCCCTTGACTCCTTCAAAACCACTCTCAAAGGGCACCTACGGACGGCTGCAATTCGAAACTGGCCCCTGTAAAATCGGAATCCCTCAAACACGGACGCAAGGACAACACAAGAGACGGTCGCGGCCACACAGCCAACTCAAGGTATGGCCACTGAGCCGACTTGGGGACCCATCGCAAGGACAACACAAGAGACGGTCACGGCCACACAGCCAACTCAAGGTACGGCCACGGAGCCGACTTGGGGACCCAACACAAGGGCAACACAAGAGACGGTCACGGCCACACAGCCAACTCAAGGTACGGCCACGGAGCCGACTTGGGGACCCAACGCAGCTCCTCCAAGAAAAACAAACAAATTAACGGAGCTGAACGTGAATCCCCCCCACCACCCACCCCTTTTTTTCCCTTACTGTATATGTTTCTTTTCCCTTTTTACCTCCTTTATGATGAATTCCTGTTCTGTCCTTTGTCTATATAGAAGTGTCTATTTGTACGTCTCTAATTTTTTTTGATGATTTGAACATGGTGGACCCTATTGGAAACAAGTGTAATGCTTAATTGGGTCGTCCACTCACAGTTAACAGCCTTTGCATTGAGTTTGTGCTTGAAATGTACTGTAATTCTGCAAACTGTTAATACATTTTTCAATCAATCAATCAATCAATGTGTATGCCCAGGCAAACATATTAATGCAGACATTTTGTAAGTGCTCTTCAGATGTTAAGGTTTAACTTTTTAAAGCATTTTGCACACCATTGTACACCAGGGGTTTTCAACTGATTATGAACCAGGGACCACGTACCACCCTGACTGAGAATCAAACGCTGGGCAGATAACATGCAAATTACAGGTGAATCGTTCACTTGCGGATACAAGCACCAAAATTGGTACACATACTCCTTAGGGATTGCTCTTTTGATAAAACCATTGTGCCAAATAAAATTTCAATATGGCGGCCATTTTTCAAGATGGCCGCCATTGAATATACAGTAATATTGCATTTCGCAATAAATTCCCATAGACTTGTCCTATTTGAATGATCTTGGTGTCAAATCATACATTGTTCACTATGTAGAATCCACATTTGGACCCATGGACTTACTCACTGGCTTCCTTGTACAATATATCAGTCCCGGAATCCTAATATTCTGCTAAATTAGAGGTTTGTGTTATGCCTGACTCGGGTAAAATGGATGGTAGTGTATAACTTAATATTGTTAGAGGTTTAGTGTGTGTATGTGTGTGTGTGTGGTGGTGTGTGTGTGTGTGTGGGGGGGGGGGGGGGTGGGTCAATGTAGTAGCTCAACAGAGCGGATGTCAACATACAGCCAGGGCACACTGGTGGCACCGCTCCTGTGAAACTCAGCATGGGGTTCAGTATCAGCTGAGTAATTTGTTTGGTGTAGCTAAATAATGACTTCAGTGTCCCAAATGTTGTCTAATAAGCCCTGCATCTTTTAGCTGTGTAGTAGTGTACCATGTATGATGTTCAGTTAGACAACCGTGCCTGAATTGACAGGGTACCAGCACGGGAGAGCCGAGCCAATGGTAAGGGGGCTATACATGACTTATTCATGGTCTTACCAACATGGTGTACAGATCGCACAGGACTTAAATGATACTGGATGAACGATCAGGCTAGGTGTAGATCAGATATTTTATTGTCAAACCTAGTCGTATCCCATACCTTATTGTGCATGATGGCGGTAAAAGGATAATCCCTCTGCCTTGATTCACTGAATACAGATAATGGTCATATACTGTGATACCTTGATTACCATTCACCAAGATTGCAAATATAGATCCAGGACCGTCTAAATTCAAGACTGACTGGAGCAAGTGTTGTCTTTGCAAATAGAAGAATAGTAAAGAGCTCTCATCACCACATGCAAGACAATCACAACATGATGGCTACACTATGATTGCAACTAATATTCCCCTCTTTCACACAATGAATGAGATGCATATTAATACAATGTATCCAGACAGACTTGATGATGTGGTGGCATTGAAGAAAATCTGAGGAGGAACAAGGCGCAATATCACAAAAGTTGTTGCATTACGAAACTGGAGAGTGAGAATCACAAAACTAAAAGCAGAGTGCACTCAGCCAGTGGAATGCAGCTGGGTGTTGATGCATCTGCTGTCAACTCCACAAGACTGAAGGAAAAACTGCTGTCAGAAATACCTGAGTTGGAGGCTCACAAGCAGGTAAGCCTAGGGATGTTCTTTTGGCTTTCCTTGGCTTGTCAGAAGCCTCTGACTCTTATAATGAAGCTATTGTCCTTAGCAAAGCAGCTAACATCTTGTGAAGACATATATGCTGGACCACAAGTCCCGAAAATAGGCAACATGCTCACAACATGTCGCAGCGCGAAGCGTTGAGAGCTTGTAGATTGGCTATATCTTTGGCGAATGTTCTCCCCCAGAATAGGGATGCTATAGGGTTCAAGAGGTTAATGGTATTAAAAACATTGTTTATATATATATTATCATAAAAATCTTAGTGTGTTGCCAATTACGGCCCCAGACACATTGAGAACCACATTCCGTCCTAAGCCACACAAACACATACACTTTAATTAACTTTGATGCTTCCTCGAACATCATTCATTCTTCCTGGCAAGAGACTGAAAATATGTTTCCTCATACCACAAATACACCAAGTGAAGATTCCCATGACTTCACCATTGTGAAACCTCCACCATTGTTACATTCCATTATAGTTTTGCGTTTCTTCCGTATACCAACAACTCAATGTGGCTTATAATGATGGCACAAGGATGTCACGATGCAGCAGTACAAGCCAATACAAATAAATAAATCAGTATCGGTGTACCCACCTGCTGTGTGTGTGTGTGTGTGTGTGTGTGTGTGTGTGTGTGTGTGTGTGTGTGTGTGTGTGTGTGTGTGTGTGTGTGTGTACGCGTGTGCATGCGTGTGCGCATGCGTGCGTTGCATGTCTTTCCGACCCAGCAAGACGAGCAGGGTTTCAACAACATCACTTCATCATCCTACAATGAGAGCATGGATATTTCAATTACCTAAAACAATGAATGAGACTTATCTCTGCCAGTCTCTTTTCCAACAAAGATAAAGATAAAGAAAACTTTATTGTCCATTAAATTGACATAAAACATAAAATGCATCAACACCCAGCTGTTCCAGGCAATGGGCGTACAGGTGAACTATATGTCTGCAAGTCGGAGGACTGAAGGACCCTCACCAGATCTGATGGTCTCCACTAGATATGTGACTATAGCTCTGAGAATTCCTGTAGGTGGGCAACTGGGCATCCTCTTCGGTTGAATGTTCCTCTTCCAGTCTCTTTGTGGTTGTGAGGTACGACCTCTCTCTATTGTACAGGTCTGCCAAGCATGCAGCATGGTATTGGAGCAATAACATCTCCACCACTGAGTCTTGCAAGAAGTTTTCCGTCATTTAAAGTTTGGGCACATTCATTAACTCTCTTATTGAGATTCATCGTCATAGCTTTCTTGTGAGTTCAGAGTATGCGTCACATCTGAAACATCTTTGGCTTTTAATGCTGGTTCTACTCCACTTGGTCTGGCATTCCACTGGGTGATCACTCTCTGCTTTTCGTTTTGTGGTTCTCACTCTCTCCAGTTTTGTGTTGTTGAACATAATGCGACAACCTTCGTGATATTGCGCCTTGTTCCTCCTCAGAGTTTATTCAATGTCACCACCAGGGGAATTAGTTGTTGTTGTGATTGTCTTGCATGTGGTGATGAGAGCTCATACTATTCTTCTCTTTGCAAAGACAACACTTGCTCCAGTCAGTCTTGAATTTAGGCGGTCCTGGGTCCATATTAGACATCTTGGTGAATGGTAATCAAGGTATCACAGTATGATCATTATCTGTATTCAGTGAAGAGGGATTATCCTTTTACCGCCATCATGCACAATAAGGTATGGGATACGACTAGGTTCGACAATAAAATCTACACCTAGCCCATCCAGTATCATTTAAGTCCTGTGCGATCTGTACACCATGTTGGTAAGACCATGAATAAGTCATGTATAGCCCCCTTACCATTGGCTCGGCTCTCCCGTGCTGGTACCCTGTCAATTCAGGCACGGTTGTCTAACTGAACATCATACATGGTACACTACATGTAATCTAGCTAAAATATGCAGGCCTTATTAGACAACATTTGGGACACTGAAGTCATTATTTAGCTACACCCAACAAATTACTCAGCTGATACTGAACCCCATGCTGAGTTTCACAGGAGCGGTGCCACCAGTGTGCCCTGGCTGTATGTTGACCCCCCCCCCCCACACACACACACATACACACACACACACTAAACCTCCAACAATATTAAGTTATACACTACCATCCATTTTACCTGAGTCATACATAACACAAACCTCTAATTTAGCAGAATATTAGGATTCCGGGACTGATATATTGTACAAGGAAGCCAGTGAGTAAGTCCATGGGTCCAAATTTGGATTCTACATAGTGAACAATGTATGATTTGACACCAAGACCATTCAAATAGCACAAGTCTATGGGATTTTATTGCGAAATGCAATATTACTGTATTTTCAATGGCGGCCATCTTGAAAAATGGCCGCCATATTGAAATTTGATTTGGCACAATGGTTTTATCAAAAGAGCAATCCCTAAGGAGTATGTGTACCAATTTTGGTGCTTGTATCCGCAAGTGAACGATTATTTCCGCTATCTGCCCCGCTACCTGGGGACCACCACCCTGACTGAGAATTAACCTGGGGGCCATTGTTGTGTTGGGAGGGGGGATATGGTCGTGGTGTGGGGGAAAGAAATTAACCTTCCATATTGAACTCATGTTGCTGTTCATTGTAACTTATTCTATGAGTAAGCAGACACCTGCGATGGGCACATGATTACTTGATTATGGGCACATTTCCTTAATGGTGACTCAACCAGGCAATCCGGTTTCCCTTGAGAAGTTCTTGACATCCGACTTCCCAGTAACATCGACGCGTCATCATTTGTCACCAGATAATTTACTGCATTGTTTCTCAACTGGTCAATACAATAAATTCAAATACGAATCTTCACTTTCCTACATTACTAAATGCATGGTCAGGGTCCAGGGACCACATGCAATGTACATTTAAATGTACATTTAAATGTGTAGATAAATAAAAATAAATAAATAAATAGTCACTTAAATACATTTAATTATTGATTTATATATTTCTTTGCATATTTATTTATTTATTTTATATTTTTGCATTTATTTATTTATTAAATTATTTATTTATTTTTTAGATATGGCAGTTTTAGCCCTCCATACTTTGGAGGTGGTGGTGCTGGAACACCAAAATAGTTACTATTGCTTACTATTACCATTATTACTATTGCGCTTGCTTCTTGGACATTTTGACGAGAGTTTGGAAACTGTTTGGCTGTAATGCAGTCATGCAGGTTTTCTCAAACAAACTCCTGTCGTCCTCCCAGTAGCAAGAAGCATGGATTTGGAACCCTCCCTCGTTTGAGTAAGGACGCGCTGTGATAGGCCTATCTCACAGCCCGCTTTCCACGCCCACTTCCGGTAAATAGTGGTGTCTTTAACATGAGCATTTACACTTTTTTTCTCTGGAGAATCTAAGTACATTTTCTAATGTAAAAATGTGACAGACCAATATTATTATGAAGCAAACAAGATGGTAAATCAGGTCGAACAGATGAGAAAACAAAAGTTGTAGACTTCTTAAATTACCTCTGTTAACATGTAGCGTCTATGGAGTGACGTCACGCTATCACTCGTTTGGGAAATGCTCTCGCCACAGAATTTATAGTATTCTGGCCATAATAATCATTCTGGGCGGCGCCAGCTGTTGGTGCGCAAAAGCGCTTCCCGGCGCTTGATTGACAGCGCAGAATGAATTTTGACGACGCATGCGCACTGGTGCACCGCTTGTGTGCAGCCCTGCTTATAGAAGGGGAGGCCCCTTCATCGTTAGTTGTCAGGGGACAGCTCTGGCTCTGCTTATAAAAGGTCCTCTGTCTCAGTGCATCCAGTGCTACTCAGCAAGGTGCCTAGAGAACACAGACATCCTCATGATGGCAAAGACACACATCCTGGCCTTCTTGACCTATACACTTCTGCAGAATGTCGCTGGGTGCGACACCGCCGACACGTGCGTCGCAGTCAGGCCATGCGATAACGCCAAAAACATCGGATCTCTGGACAAGAAGTTGGACGAACTCCAGGCTGCCCTGAACTCACTGAAGAGGCAGAATGCAGGTAAGCTCTGCCAATCAGATAACTTGTGTGGATAGGCTCTATGCATAATGCACAGTTGCACACAGAGGGCCCCTTCCCTACTTCCTTCGCAGGTGTTACCAATGATACTAAGTAAGAATCTGTTCCATTTAGTGTACAGTTGTTCTCAAACCTTTTTAATTTCAAGGATGTGAGTGTACAAATGGAACCAAATTGACCCAATTTAGTTTGATTTGTACACTCTAAGAGATACACACCCAGAGCCATTTGGAACCCACTCAAGGACACTTTGAGACCCACTGGTGTAGCAGAGTGTTTCCATTGAGCCAACATGCACAATAGAGGGTATGCGCGTGACATCATCATCATACCCGGAAATTATGCGGGAACGCCTACTGAGTGGCAAAAAACCTACTTTCTGGTAGGGATGTCACGATACACTTTTTTCGTTTCCATTCCGATCCCGATACCACAATATTTCTGTGTTAGCCGATACCGATACCGAATACCGATACCAGAGAATAATATTTATAATATAATAATATAAAAAGAAAAAATATCTTATTTTGAAGTCCACCATGTGGAGTGTTTATAGCTATCTAGCTATACAGTATATCTCGTGTTGTGTTTATAGCAGACTCCTCACTCAAATGTGCACTTGCAGTTTTATCTCCAAAGCAAACTCCACATGCCCCAACATTTTCTTTACCTGCTATAGTGTCTACCCCTTACCCCTGTGTTGGATCTGTGGTTAGACTGGCATATTTGCCGATACTGATATGAACCGATATGACCAAATAAGGGCCGATCCGATGCTTTTCCGATACCGATACAGTATCGGGACAGCTCTACTTTCTGGCCTTGACAGCCCATTCATCCAAACAGAAAAGTCTTATCTGGTTGTATTAAACAATGTTAAACGACTTTAAACTCACTTTGCCACTCTATTTGCCACTCAATTTGCCATTCACTTTATGCATGCGCATACCCTCTATAGCAGCACACTGACTCTGTTTTTTGACCATGAATGGAATAGAGCCTTAATTCGTATAATCGGTATAACACCTGAAGGAAATAGGGAAGGGGTCCGGAAGTACAGTAGGAAGAACTGTGTGATTATCTGGCATTCACTGTTCAATTCAATATCTCTAAAATGTCGGGGATCCAATGTGTCATGTAATTTTACCACAGCAGATGCTAAGATGTAGATCATTTTATGCTTTAACAAAAAGCATTCAGTGAAGCCTTTTGAATGGATATCTCTAATGTGTTCACAGATCTCAGGTCTAAAGTGACTGATATTGCAACACAGCAGCGAGAAACTACAGTACAAATGACCACCTTGACATGGGACCTGGGAAACCTCACGGGAGAGGGTAAGTTAATTAAGAGTGATGCCCTTGTTACAAATAATGATATGAATTAGGCATAATGGCAAATCTGTTTGGATTTTTTTTAATGCTATTTATTGATTGAATTGAATTGATTGATCATGGATTCAACCAAACTTGAAATCAATTTTAAAAATCAAATCAATTTTGACAGCACATTCTGATTTAGTCTTAGTCTTGTGTCTTGCAGGGGTCATTCATGTGTCTGTACACAGACAAATGCGTCATTGGTAAAGCGGTCTGGTCCGTGGCAAATTTTAGATTTTCTTTTTTTACACAACATTATAATGTAGGCTGTTATTAAGACCCAATTAGTTAATGTCAGTCTCCAGGTTTTCTTCAGAATATGTATGACACTTATTTACTACAACATAACTCTGAGAGTGTACAAATTGAACCAAATTGACCCATAAGAGTCCATTTGGTTCCATTTGAACACTCTGAGTTACATACCTCATTGTCTCTCCCCAAAGTGTAATGTTTTTTTCTATACCTGCTCTGTTTCTCTTTTGTCCTCAGTTGGTCAGAAAGTGGGCTTTTCAGCATCGTTGGCAACGGGGTCTAATGTACACGTTGGACCCGCCGCATCCCAAACCATCGTGTTCAGGAATGTCTTCTTCAACAACGGCAATGCCTACAACCCTGCCACAGGTAGAGCCTCACAGAACTGGTCTTTCACGTATTTCAGGACAAGGACCCCTATTAGCTGAGAGCAGAGACGGAATGTTCTCATAATCGTCATGTTCAACTTCCATCGTTACCGACTCGGTGCTCTACAGCCGGGCACCGGTCTAGTAGCACACAATGCCCTGGGGGAGGAGGCTCATTATTGCGCTCAATTAATCAGTAAGATATAAATGGGCACGGCTCTAACGATTCCACAATTCTGTGTCTCGCAGGTATCTTCACTGCTCCGCTGAAGGGAGCGTTCCAGTTCACCTTCACAACATTCGGCTACAGCGCTTACTACTCTGGGGCCCAGCTGTTGAAGAACGGCCACCTTCAAGTCAGCACCTGGCAATCTAACGGAAAACACCACAGCGACAGCACCAGCGGAGCAGTGATTCTGTCACTCAATGCCGGAGACAAAGTGAATTTGATCACTTGGAATTGGGCCAATATGCAAGTGTTCGACAATGGTAACCACCACACTACTTTCAGTGGCTTTCTGCTCTTTCCACTGTAGACATTGTAGACTGTAGCCCAATGGTTCTCAACCTTTTCAGGCCGTGACCCCCCAAAATAATCATAATTTCAACTGGAGAGCCCCTGACAAGCACTTGGAATTGTAGGCATTACATTTAGTTAGACTCCACAAATGAATATAGTGAAATATTGTGCAACGTGTTACACACCGTTTGCCTCTTTCTTATGTAACATTCGAAAATTTGGATGTATTGTGGTCCTATAATAACGTCTTAAAAGTCATTAATTTGAAACTTCAGAAATCTTCAGATCCCCAAGCAAAATTAATTAATATAACATTAAGATCAGTTTAACCACTTCAAACCTATACCGTGCATACAGTAGGCTATTTGAAAATTGCTGATCTACAAGCTCACAATGAGTCACATTGCGATCTTGTGATTATTAATTTGGGCGTCCTTGACATGAATAAGTGAGAACCACTGGTGTGTGCAGTTGAACACAGGAGGAAGTGTTAGAAAATAATGCTTTTCAGGTGCAGATTAAACACCTTTATATCCAACAAGTAATTAAAGAAGCCTTTATTGCCTTTCTTTCATAATTAGACTTAAATTTCACTTTAAAAAAAATCACACCCCGTGTGAAGTGAGGGGCGCTAATATATTAAAGTCTAACTCATGTTGATTAGGTGATGTAATTGTGATATAAAACAAACGGTGCAAACACAAACATTAAATGCCATTAACAATAAAGAGACAATATGACGTAAATGACACATTATGACGTAAATTTTCCCTTCATTGTCAATGGTGTTTACAAAACAAACATTGAACTAAAGACAAACATTAAACCTAGTGTATAGGAAAAAATTGTAAACGCCCACTGTTGTGTTTCACCCTGCAGACAGTTTTAAGTTGCTTGATTCAGTTAGAGATTTTTTATTAATTTTAATATTCATGACACTTCCCATAAACACACTCCCTTTTAACCATGCTGGTGTCTAATATTGTCCTAATGCCATGTTTTTTCATTTCCATTTTTCCACATTTTTTTGCTTTTATTTTATTAAATAAATCTTTAATAGATATTTAAATTAGAACTATAAAGCGGACTGGGCCTGGGGTGAAACACAAAAGCCCAGAGTAGACATTAAAATGACCCCAGAAGTATTTTGAAGTGAAATGTCTTTGCCTAATTGTATATGGTCTTGATTGTATCCTATATAGTTCAGTGGTCCCAAACTATTTAGTCTGTGACGCAAAATTGAAATGTGATTTCTCCCGGGACCCAAACTTGTGAAATAGCACATCTACAAGCTCACAACGTGTCGCTTCATGCTGTGTTGTGAGCTTGTAGATCGGCTATTTTCACTACTTAAAAATGTGTTTTCTAATTGATTTAGCTTTCTTCATTTATTACTGAATAAATTACTGGAAAAAAATCATTGAGTTTGTTTTTAGTTCATGAAAATCTTTGCTTTGGGAATGTTTTTTGAAAAAGATTTGAAATAATAATAATTTAGAAAAAGTTTAGGAAATAATGTCCTTTTATTTGAATATCGTAATGATTTATTTAAATAAAGAGAAATGTGTCCCCTACCCTGCACTGTTTGGGAAGCAGTTATAGTTCATGTCCTACTGGTTGTTTGGGTCTTACATTAAGTACATTGTTCTGCTGTATCTTCCTTCTAAATAAATAATCCACTGTGCATTTAAGTTGCGTGGCCTTCCTTCCTTATACACCATTTAGTTGTTTAGTAAGGACCCCTTAGCTGAGAGATGACCAGTGACTACATATTGTATAAAACTGTTGCCGATTTCACTTTTTCACCTTCATAGACTTGTTTGCAGCAAAAGCATCAGTGCTGTATAGATTCATGTTTGTTTGTTTCTTTGTTTACACGCACGCACGCATGCCACGCACGCACACACGCATGCGCGCGCGTGTGTGTGCGTGAGTGAGTGACAACAATAACTACAGCAGGCAACAACAGCAGTGAGTCTTGCTTGAGAGCCAGTAGAGCTTTGCATATTGAATCATGCATGCATGGTTCAAGCTGCCTGCTGTTGTTGTAACAAGCGAATAGTGAACAGTGGTGGTTTTCTGCACCATGGAGCACCTCATCAGTCATTTTTTGAATGTCACTGACAGTGGAAAAAGTATTCACATGTTTTACTTAAGTAAAAGTATCTAATACTGCAATATAGACATACGCTGTTACAAGTAGTCCAGTATTCAAAATGTGCTTGAGTAAAAGTACAAAACTATTGGTGTGAAAATAAAGTACCAAAAATAGAAAGTACTCATTATGCAGAATGTCCGTACGTGCGTACGTGCATACATGCAATAATGTAATAATCAAAATCTACAAATTAACTAGCAACTAAAGTGTTCCAATACATGTAGTTGAGTAAAATTACAATATTTGGATCTAAGATGAAATGGAGTACAAGTAAAAGTATTGGAAATACTCAAGTAAAGTACAAAATAATATCTCAGAATTGTACTTAAATACAGTACTTAAGTAAATGTACTTAGTTAGCCTACTTTACACCACTGCTGAGTTGACAGAGCCTTAATTTCAGGAAGAAAAGTGAGTGGTGCAACTCCGTCCCCGGGGGTTCCCCGGAACTTCCAGGCCAGGGTGCTGGCCTGGTTCCGGCGAGCCGCCCCGCATCCGCCAGGGACCCAAGCAGGGACCCATGGGACCCAGGGACACACAAAGTTCCGTAATGGAGTGGCTGCACCACTCAGAAATAAGTATACGCGGCGCCCACTGGCCAGGCAAGTGGTCCAGGCGCATGACACAAGCTTTGGCCTGACAGCATGTTGCATGTTCGAGTCCCTTTCATGACGACCTTTGCTGCATGTCTCTCCCCTTCTCTCTCTCCCTCTTTCCTGTCAATCTTCACTTATATCAATAAAGGCATGCAGAAAAGCACAAAAAAAATCTTTAAATGCGTTTAAAGATTTTTTAGAGGGGAGAATGGGCCTCATGCGGCAAACGTTCTTTGTTCTTAGACCCACTTAGGAAGTTTTTAAGAAGGTTTTGGGATCCCTCAATGTTTTCTTAGCTGTGATTTGTTCGTAGGTAAGAACAGAATCTATGCACACTGTGGAGCACTCTTAGGGTGCCTTCTTTGTTAAGTGCAATCTGAAAACATAAAGGAAAAACAGCGCCCTCTGCATGATGCTCAAAGAGGTCCTTGAGGAAGTTCCAGGCAGTCCACAGCAAAATATGGAAATGTTTTACCACTTTAAGCCCATTTTATACTTTGAAAATAGCCAATCTACAAGTTCACAACGTGTCCCATTACTGCCCATTTTGAGCTTGTAGATCGGCTATTTTCGAAACATTTTGATAAATCTTCAAAACATTAAATATGACTGACTTTCGCCGAGACAGTTTGTTTATTTTTGGACCACAATGCTTATATGAGACGATTGTAAGATGAGCCCATTTTATTCTCCATAGGACAATTTGTGGATGAGCGAGTGACGTCAGGACTTCGGCGCTCTATTGAAGTCCCCTAAAACCACAAGCGACGCACACGTGAGGATGCCGATTTTCAGCGTCGCTTATGGCTTTGTGCAATTCTTTACAGGCAAGCACGGTGTTAGCGCTGGGATGAATGTACACAGCAAAAAGATTTACAGCTGAAAACTCTCTCTGCAAAAAATAGGGCCTGCAGAGCAAGGAATTTAGATCACAGAGTTATAATTACACCTATTGTCATTAATCATAATGCACACTCCACCACCTTTTGGCTTGTCTGTCTCTGTCCATTCAGTACATGGAAAAAAATCAGCCGGTGATGTTATTGGGTCGAGTGGCTTTAGGTGTGTTTTCGTTAGGCATATCACGTTACATTCATTCATCCATTTCTTGTTAAAATAAGTGTTAAATAGCTCTATTTCTGATCATTCTACCCATTGTTATAGAGTGTTTGTTCAGTAACAGGAACAGGAGTCGCTCCAGCCAGACGTAGAGTCTGTGGGGGCCGGGGGGCCAGGGCCTCCATGAGGAATTGGACCAGGGATCTCGGCCCCCATGAGAAATTGGACCTGAATATATATTCGCCTCGGTTCGTCCCGTTTGTGCCGCATCAGGTCGCGCCCGTTCGCGCAATTCTCGTCTTGCATTGACTGTGTATACAATCGCGCCGCTCTCTGTTTTCCTCACTGTCCGGGGCGGGGGGTGGTGGGGGGTGGACCGCGTTGCCTGTCCCTTGTACACATGCAGATCAGGCATTGAAATGCTAATCTGGGTGCTTAACCTGCCAGGTAGGTATGTGTGTGAGGAGCTGATCACAGTCACAGATAGAGGGAAAGTGTTATATTTGGCCTATTATTTATGCTATATATTATTGACCGCGTCTGTGTCACAGTCTCACAGTCACAGACATTGCGCACACGAGAGAGAGGGAGAGAGAGAGAGAGAGAGAGAGAGAGAGAGAGAGAGAGAGAAGGAGAGGGGTGCTGCTTGTTAAAAAATAAATAGGCTACTCATCTTTGTGTTCTGTTTCACCTTATTGCAGAGTGACCGTCACAGGGAAAAGAAACAAGGGGTTTAGAAGCGAAAAAGTCTGTTGTGGAGAAAAGGAACTATAGCCTATGCACTCCTCACAGAGTGATTAGACTACTAATGAGTGACAGGTGATGCCACTTTTGGAGCGTGGCTGAGGATGTCTGTTAGAGAGAGTGTGAGTGAGACAGAACCTGCCGAGGCGGACGGGACTATAGCCTGCAATCATGGCATTTAAACATGCTCTTCTGTTTATAAACTAAACACTGTGACGTTTAAAAAGTGTTACAAATAAGTGTTTAGAACATAAACGCTTGAGTTTAGTGTGAAACGAAAAAAGAAAAAACAACTTGTCAAGGCACGGGCCCCCTTGAGGATTATGAAAACTATTCGTCCCTGGCTCCAGCTCTTTGGTAAACGGAAAACACCTTTTCTGGTTGGGAGTCTTGGGACACCAATTGTTTCCAATCAGGAGAGAGACGTGAGCAGACAAAATTGGAACTGTAACACTGATGATGAGTGGGTGAAAATGTGCAACCCACCTGCAAATGTGTTTTGTGTTTATTAAAGAGATGGAGGGAGACCCATTACGGAACAAACACAGTACATACTATATAGTGCATGCTTTAACCATTAAAAGAAAAAGGGAAAAATAACCCTATAAAATAAACAAAGACAAAGTGGTGTGGTACTAATTACATTTACTTAAGTACTGAATTTAAGTACAATTTTTTGGGGGTTTCTTTTTTTTCTGTATTTCCAATTTTCTGTACTTTTGCTTCTACCCCACTATTTCTCAGAGGAAAATATTGTACATTTACTCAACTTGAAGCCTTTAGGGTAACACTTTATATTAAGGTCGCCTTTATAATGCATTATACGCTCATTTATAATGCATTATAATGTGCTTATAAGGCATTATAACACTCGTTAAAAATGTTTGTACATGTATAACAACTTATAACCACGTTTATAACATATAAGTGCTGGTCATAATGCATTATTATGCTCAGTAGAACAGCACATTATTACTATTATTACTGGTTATAAAGGTGTTGAAATTGAGAGAGTTTCTGAGAACAACTTTCTTGGTGTAATAATTGATGATAGAATTAACTGGAAGTCTCATATTAAATATATATATAATAAATTATCTAGAAGTCTTTCAGTTTTAAATAAAGCAAAGCACCTTTTGAACTATAAGTCACTACGTATGCTATACTGTTCCCTGGTTTTGCCGTACCTAAACTACTGTACAGAGGTTTGGGGGAATACTTATAAAACTTCACTTAATGCAATAACTATACTTCAAAAACGAGCTATAAGAATTATACATAATGCTGGATATAGAGATCACACTAATATATTATTTTTAAACTCATATCTTTTAAAATTCATGGATATAATAGAATATAAAACTGCCCTTATAATGTACAAAGCAAGGAATAATCAACTCCCTGGAAATATTCAGGTGATGTTCTCTGATAGAGAGGGGGGCTATAATTTAAGGGGGGAACTAAATCTAAAAACCAGAGTGGCTCGGACAACACTAAAATCATTTTGTATTTCAATATGTGGAGTAAAACTATGGAACAGTATGCATGTGGAACTCAAGCAATGCTCAAGTGTGAACCAGTTAAAAAAAAAGATATAAAGAATGCATTATTATGAGGTATAGAGATGAAGAGTTACAATGACACAGACATATAATTTAGATAATTGTACTTGTGTATATATATAAGAATATATATATGATGTGCCGAATGTATGTATTATATGGAATATATAGAGTATTATGTATTGATAATGTTATATAGAATTGAATACATATTTGATTTAGTTTATACCATGTTGGTATTTATGTAATGACGTCAAGCGATGACGCTGAATTTAAGTTATTAAGGGGTAGGGTTATATAAGTTTTCTAACTTCTCCCTACTCCTTTCCGAACATATATAAAAGTAAAAAAAGAATAATAATAATTATACTTGCAGCCAGTGAGGCTTGGTTTTTTTTTGTTGTTGTTGTTTTTTTTGGATTATTATTTTATTTGTTCTATATTGAACTTATTTTAATTCTTTGACTTTTGTCAAATTTTGTATAATGTTCGGAATAAAGTTTTTCATTCATTCATTCAAAGGCAAGGCACATTGAGAAGTGCTGTAATGTCTGTGTCATAATGCATTATAACCAATGTGTTTATTGACTTTTACTTAAAGGTCACAAAGTCATGCTATAGGGTATTATTAAATGATACAACTGCTTATAACCATTAAAGAATGTTGCCACTTTACTTAAAGGTCTCAAAGTCCTGCTATAGCCTATTATTGATGTTTATAAGACATTATTCCATTTAATACACATTGGTTATAATGCATTATGACACAGACATTACAGTACTTCTCTATGTGCCTTTATAACCACCTAAGTTATAATAGTCATAATCCACTGAGCATAATAATGCATTATGACCAGCACAAAGTACTTTTCCACCACTGGGTGTGGGGTAAACAAATGATGGCTATATTGTTGCCCGAGGTTATCCAACCATGCAAGGGTCCGGCTGATGCTACTGTGTCCAAGTTTGAATAACACCTGTCCAGGTGGACATATTGTATTTCATACACATGAAATGTTAGAGGACTTTGAATATATGAAAATGCTACATTGTGCAGGTGCACAACAAGCAATAGGAGGAGGAGGGAAGGGAATGGTTAGAGGAGGCAAAGTAGAGAGAACTTAATTTGGAGGATTTACTATCAGGAAGACAGTGTCTTTCCGTAGAAGAGACTTCAGAAAAAACACCCAACTCAGAGATCTGAGACTCTCTGCTGGCATCCTAAACGTGAGATCACTTTAACCTTGTGTGCATTGTTCATTAGCAATAGTTGTTTTCAGAAGAATGTTGAGAAGAGTTATTATAAAATGTTCAGTTGTGTCATTGTATTGATTGTAATATTCAGTCAACTGCACTCAAATCCAGCCATTATATGTCTTGCTCTTCTGAATGGGTTACAGGGCACCGGTTAAGATGGCTGGCACCAACTCCACCATCCCCTTCAAGGTTACACACCGGCATTCTGAAGCCTGCCATTCCGACTCATCGCCATTCCGACTCGCTGCATTACTAACTCTGTCCATAGCCCTAACCCTATCCGCACGTGGAAGCCACGTAGCCGGAATGCCGGTGCGTCCGTATGCCACTCTGTCCCCCTCCTTGAATGCCACACTGTCCCCCTCCTCGAATGCCACTCTGTCCCCCTCCTTGAATGCCACTCTGTCCCCCTCCTCGAATGCCACTCGGTCCCCCTCCGTCAAATCCTGCTCTGATAACTACACCATGCTATGGATGATCCAAGTACAAACTGCTGTCAACTCTATCAACCTCATCCTGGTTGTCCCCGTCAACAGCTATGTTGTGTGGCTGATCCTGAGTGGAGCTGGTGGGACGATAGCCTCAGAGTTCTTTTTTCTCAACATGACTGCATCTGTGATCATCTCTTCCCTGACGGGCTCCTGTTTTTACTTTGCATTGCTCTACACAAGCAACTATATTTTTAAGGACATGTATGTATTTTGCATTTTTTCTTTCCTTTTCTCTGTCCCGTCGTCCCAGTGTTGTTTCTGTGTGGAGCGTTACATAGCCGTGATTCACCCTGTGGTATTCCTCAGGTACAAAGCTCTGCATTACAGGGTGGGCTGTTGCGGCGTTGTCTGGCTGATGGGACTTGCATCCAGCTTGTTGACTGTTTGGTCAAAAACATGGGCTGGTTACATCTTACTTGGCTTGGACTTTGTCTGCATTTCTGTGGTGTCTTTCTGCTGCCTCTCGGTCCTTAGAGCTCTGAAACAGCCCGGACCAGGAGAAGGACAGAGGGACAGTGGTGTGGGAAACGACATGAAGAGTAGGGCTTTTAGAATGATTCTGATCATATTGGTAGTAATGCTGGTGACTATGATATGTGGTATTATCCACATGCTGTCTGTACTGCGTCTTTTCAGCACAGTTGTTATTTACATCACATATGGGATAGTCATGATGTCAGCGCTTGTTCAGCCTTTGCTCTACATCCACAAAACAGGGAAACTGCCGTGCTTCAGGAGGCCCTGAAAGCAGAATTGGGGCCTATTGTCGCCAATGCCTTACCCCTTATCCCTAAACTTCTTTGTTTTTCTTTTCTTTCTTTTTTTCTTTTACTATTTAGATTTTTTTTGTTTTTTGTTCAAATAGCCAATCTACAAGCTCACAACATGTCAATGTAGATTGGCTAGTTGCCCCCAGTCATGATCTGACACAAGTGAATAGCATGTCCTTTACCAATGCTGTCTGACAGATTAATATTCACTGTCTAAATAATCTGACCTGTTCATGAACTTCTTTAAATTCAGTTTTATTTTTATGTGCATACATAGAATATGAAGCACCGGAGGGAAATACAAATCAAGTGACTTTCTAGTATTCTAGTCTGACTCCTTGTGGAATATTACTTTATACAGTACTTTATTACTTATAACCAGTGGGTACTTAGTGGACATACTTCCGTACTATGGGTATTTTATAACATAAGGCTACTCTATTTTGTTTCTCGTGCATACAGTGCATGTCTTTGTTTTTTGTTCTTTTGTTTCATTTTTCTGTTTAATCTTTTTGATTTAAATGTTTACATTTTAAGTACATTCTTAATGTTCGTAAAATTCTAATTGCAATGTGCAATATGTCAACGGTAAGGTGGTCTCATAAGCCCTCCTGGGGTTTCTTACCTCACCCACACAACCATATTCTGTTGTCAAGATGTTGTATAATGTGTATAATGTATTCCTGTTGTGCAAATAAGTCAAACAGTGTGTTGGTGTGCATTCTCTGACATGTACAGAGAACCAAACATGACAACTAACATCACAAACTATAGTAGCTGACATACAGTATTATGAACATACGAACTTAAGAGGATAAACGTGTTTAGTTACAGGGAAAATGTATGTTCTGTTTTCTTGCGGGTCTTTGTGCACTTTATGTGCCTTTTTCTTAAATACATTGAGCCCTGCCTACGCACCCGCCTCAGAGCATACAGGTGTGCATAAGACTTTGTTGCCTATGTTCCGTTTTCTAAAAAGCTAAAGAGACAAGGAGACGCCTGTTACTAATACTATAACAATGATAATCATAATAGCCCATATACAGTATTCAGCACCACGGGCAGCTCCCCCTCACTGAGCCGATGGGGTTGAGTGTTGATAATGGAGAACATGGCTCTATCTTGTGTAAGGGATAAGGCACACATCTGAAAAGTTTTAGTTTTGGTCTCAGACGGGGTTTTTTTTTTTCTTCCTGGAAAAAATAACGTCTGAGTTTCCGAGGCTAGTTTTGGTCTAGATTAGTTGACTAAATGATGATTTTAGTCACTAAATCTACAGTTAATTTTGTCGACAAAATTTTTATTTTGGCTGGCCTGGCGTCGTTATAAAATGCCTGATTTTACACTTGTAGAGCTGCTATTTTCAGAGCGCAACAACTGAGCGCAACCAAACATAAAATGACTTGTCTTTTAGTTCTACTCTCCCTAATATGTTAGTGGATTCTCCACTAGTGCCCCCCTAACATTTTAATCTAGTTTTTATTGTTGATGAAATTGACAATTTATTTAGTTGTCAGTAAAAAAATCACACCCGTGTGAACTGAGTGGTGTAAGGTCTTATATAGCCTGATCAGCTCTGATCTGACGTCATGTCTGACGTAATGAAATCACACCCGGGTGAACTGGGTGACCGTAGCAACCATGCTCATTTTTTGGTACGAACAGACAGACAGACAGACACGTAAACTAACAAAGCCAGTCGTAGGAGTGGTTTACACCACTCAAAAAGAAAATAGTCGAGCAGTAGTTTGTCATATCGTTTTAGTCGACAAAATCAACACTGGCTCCAAGTCTACAGTGGTACGGTAGGCCTAAACAGCTTTGCGTCAATGGACAGAGTAGACATGGGGAAGGGGAGGTGAACGACTGCTCTTGTGTCTAAGGAAAGCGGCAGAAAACAAAGTGTTAAGAACACACACAAGTGCAAATTAATTGCATTTTCACAAAATCTAAAGATATAGGACCATGTAGCAACTCATAATGTAATAACTGCTCATTATGTAATAACGGCTCATAATGTAATAATTTCAATGTATATAGCCTAATAAAATCTCATAGTGTAGCCTAATAATAATCTCATAATGTAATAAGAAAAGAGAGCATAACGTAATAACGATTATGAGCAGTTATTACATTATGAGTAGCGCTACAGACCACAATGGAAAAAGTTTTATCCTTTTAGCCTAAATGTCTGACCAATCAATTATCGATCAATTGACTGTAATGCAGTATACATGTATTCACGCACATGGTGGCGATGGTGTTCAAAGTATTTAGGCAAGGATATCAATGTTATGTAATGTCCCTCATGTCTAAATCAGGGGTCTACCTTTTTTCAGGCCGCAAGGACTACACAAAGATCACACAAAGATTTGACGGTCCCACTGTCGTGACCCCGGAACCCCTGTTGAACATACTGTTTGTGGGCAGGGGGATATTTCTTACAAAAAAGCAGCTAATCTCGAGCACTGCTGAAAGCTTTCGACACACACTCACAGTAGACCAAAGAACTTCCTCCACATTTCCAGATCAGACTGATGGTGCATGGCGCTCTTACAGGGGCCCTTCACGTTTTGGCCCATAGGCCAGTGGTGGAAAATATTTTACTTAAAAAGTAAAAGTATCAATACTGCATGTCGAAATTCCAAGTAAACGTCCGGAATTAAAAATGTACTTGAGTGACAGTACTAAAGTATTGGCATTAAAATGTAATTCAAATGTAGGCTCACAAGATCTAAGATCACAATGCGTCACATTGTGCTTGTAGATCGGCTATTTTCAAATGGCCGAAATGTATATAGGGCTGAAGTGGTTAATGTTTTGTAATAATAATCAAATCAAAATCTAGTAACTATAGTAACTAAAGTTTTCTAATAAATGTAGTGCTGTAAAAGTGCAATATTTGGATCCACGATTTAGTGGAGTACATGTACAATATTTGGATCTGAGATGTAGTCGAGCAGAAGTAAAAGTTGGAAATCCTCAAATAAAGTACAAATACCTCAAAATTGTACTTACAGTACAGTACTTAAGTAAATGTAATTTGTTTCTTTCCACCACGGCCGTAGGCCATACTGTAAAAACAAAAGAAAAGTCCGTGCTATTCTTGGATCTCTATGCAATGCCCCATACAGGCCACGCCCAGATCCAACAATATTCCGCCATTGTCCATTTTCCATCACAACACACTTCTCGCTACTACTCCTACAGATATGTTGCCTCAGTGAGCTCCCTGCTTTGTCTTTTTTCTCCGCGCTCGTGCCGGCTTCTTTGTCGTCATGGCCGCCAGTTCCCACCTCAGGTCGTACGGGAGTTCGGCCTGCTTCAGGCCGTAGCGGAGGACAGCTCGCTTGCACAGCGTGCTCAGACTGGGACTGAGGTCCAGGATGTAGAGGTCGCTGGGCGCCAAGTTGCTCGCCTTGTATCCGCCAAAGAGCACAACGCGATCTCCCAGGATGCAGCAGCACATCCTGTGCATCCTGCAGGGGTCCTTGCCCTTGGGTTCGACCCTCCGCCAGGAGAAGGTCTCCGGGGTGTACTTCCACATGTCGTTGAAGGTCCGGCTCAGGTTGCGGCCGCCGAACACGTACAGCTCGCCGCCGTAGGCGAATGCCACGTGGCCCACGCGTCTCCTGGGCCGGTGGCGCTGCGCGGACCACGGTGTGCTCAGCCAGTGGGTCTCGGTGTCGAACACCCGGACGTTGCTGCAGTCGTCCCACTGGTTCAGCCAGCCCCCCCATCCCCCGAACACAAACATGCTGGTCCCGATGATGGTGGCGGTGTGGTGCTCCGACGCGGTCGCCGGCGTGCCTCCAGTGTCGATCGCGGACCAGACCATGGTGCCGCTGTCCAGCACGTGAATGTCGTTGGCGGGTCCCTTCAGGTCGGTGTGGCCTCCGTGGACATACATGGCCGCCCCCAAGGCACAGGCCGAGTGGCCGTACCTCGCGTCCGGGACAGCTCCGGAAACGCTGGCTTCGGGTCTGAACCACGTGCGGGAGTCCACATGGAAGGCGTAGACGGCGCGGCAGTAGGGCCAACCCCCCCAGATGTAGACGGTGTCTTCTATCAGCACGGCCGTGTGGCCAACCCGCATGGAAGGGACCTCGCTGGGTCGCTCTCCTCTCTCGTCCGACGCCGCAGGCAACTTGCTCCAGCGCAGAGACACTGTGTTGAAGACGTGTACGCCCATCTGGAAGTCCCCAAAGTCACTGTGTCCTCCGAACGAGAAGAGCTGGTGTCCGGCTGCCACCGCGACGTGGATCTGACGCTGCTTCGGAGCCCCTTTCAGGTGCACCGCCCAGCGGAGCATCACGGGGCGACTGGAGAAACGTGCATGGGTCAAAGAGGTCAGAAGTTTGTCGAACAAAATGAAGTGCTGGTATGTTCGCCACCGCTCATATTGGAACAAGTGGCTCAAATGTCACGTAAAGTTTGTCAAATCCCGCAAATATGTATTGATTGGCCAAACAAAGCATTGCTATGGGGTACACACAAACATACAAAGCTGGGCATAGGGGAGACTCAAAAAGGTAGTAATTGTTGTAGTCGAAAAAATTAACACTGCATCAGTGTATACCTTTAAGAAAACATGCAAAAAAGTGTCCTGTGCTCTCACTAGCTATAGCACATTTCAGAACATTTCAACACTGTTGCGATGGATCCAGTTATTATGTTACAAGCGGGTTTCCATTGATTCATTACATTTAGGTTATATCTTTTGCATTTCAATGGTAACAGGTTTGAATTGTCATGGAGACATTTTCTGTCTCGGGTTGCATGCTCATTATATGGAGACAGCTTGGAACATCTTTCTTTTTTCCCTGTTTTATGTTTTGTGAGGGGTAGATAGAAAGTGGGCTGACAGGAAATGGGGAGAGAGATGGGGGGGTGACATGCAGTAAAGGCAGTCGGAATTGTGAGTCGAACCCGCGGAACACTGCCAGACTGGATTACCAGTCAAGGTGCCTGGACCGCCAAGGCCCCCCAACGGCTGGCTTTTGAAATTATGTCATATGGCAGCAAGTCTATGGACTTTTAATGTTTGTTTAAATAACTTAAAATTTCTCTTTTGGGTCTCCATTGGGGCCTGCCACGTCTATATGGAATTTTGTTTAGGGCACTGGCTTTTGTTTAGAGCAGTAAATATCATTTGACATCATGTGGATCAATATGAATACATCTTGTGACTGGTTTTGTTTTATACAATAACACACTGCATTCATGTCTGGTAATGTATATGCTGTAGTGACAGTAAATCTGCAATGAATGAAAGAGGTGCCCTCACTTCACGCAAGTGTGATTTTTGAGGGGCTCCTATGCCCAGTGGGCTTCTATGCCCACTGGGCATGATTGGCTGATCACCCCATAGCGATGATTTGATTGGCTGAGCAAAGTACATGAAGCTAAAAGTGAGGGCAGAAAAGTGAAGACGTAAAAGTGAGGACGCAAATTGTGATTGCCCAGAATGAGATGATGCATGGTGATGTATGATGATAACTGGAAGAGCCACCCATCGACTTCTCTACACGGCTATACCTTCCCCGTGTTTCTTCACTAGTCCGATCCAGAAGAACACAGTTTGCCGGCCACTGCTACAGAGCTGATCATGAGGTTATATCTTCCCTTCTTCTCTGGAATCCTGCCTCAAAGCAGATCAAAGGTAGAAAACTGTCGTTCCCTGACGTCATCGCTAGGGACACATGCATCAGTAAGCAGGAATTGGGGAAGGCAATGAAAGACCGGGAAGTCTGGCATGGCATTGTGAAATCCATGATCTCAACCGTGGTCGAAAAATTATGATGATGATAAGAGAGCCCCTCGTGTGATTATTTTAAAGATGGAGTGCCATGATGTATGTATCTTTTCCAGTTTTTGAGTGGTGCAAACCACTCCAACAACCAGCTTTGTCTGTATCTATGTTTGTGTACCTGTGTACGTGTCCGTGGTTAGTGTGTGACATCACTGACATAGCTGATCAGACTATATAAGACTTTGCACCACTCAGTTCACACGGGTGTGATTTTTCATGTGTTTATGAGGTGACAGTACTTCATTAGACCCCTTGGTGTGGTTGTTATGTGCAATGATGTCTTCCCTTTGTATTTAGGGTTTCTTCCTGGAGGCTGAAACCTTGCCAGTCAAACGTGCCAATGAAAAAAACAGTGATATAGTGACATCACAATATCATCCCCTCCCCTAACCCCTCCCCCTTTATCATACAACAACAGCTATGGGTGTGGCTTCAGTTCAGGTGGATCACCACCCATCAGTGCCCTCACCACCAACTACCAGGCATTCTTAATGAACTGGTGGGTGTGTCTACATAAAAACGACATTTTAACATAATGTACACAAAAAAATCTTCCTCCTTATATAATCTTTATATAATAACTTCTTGTTCTTGAACTTTAGTATCCCTGGCAGATAGGACATGAACTGATGACATGAACTTTATGTTCAGTTTTTTAATGTTTTTCTTATTCTATTTATCTTTGTTATGGATTCCTGTAGTTTTTTAGGACTTATTTATATTCAGAGTATTGTCTTGCACTTGATATATTTATTATTGTATGAGCCTGTGCTGTCTTTTAACTAGGAGAAACGTATTTTTTCTGCTGCTGCATTTGGAAAGAATGACAAATAAAGAAATCTTGAATCTCATAATACCTGATGATGGTGTTTTATGGTGGAAAAAAAGGCAATCTACAAACTCACAATGCGTGACATTGAGACTCATTGGGAGCTTGCATATTGGCTGTTTTCACTATTTCTGAGCGGTGCAGACCGCTCATGTGTGGCTTTGTGTGTAGGTCTGTGGCTTTGTGTGTACTATGTTCTAATTATATTACATGACATGAACAAGCCAGGGTTCTATCCTCATGTCCTCTCACATGTATACTAGTATCCTAGCCGCAATTATGAGCTACTTTCTGTCAAGAAGAAGAAATGTTGGAGTTTGGAAGCGCTCGTTTGTATTAAGGGGTCGCGCTGCTGCCTCCTGCATTATGTGCAAATGCGAAACAGATGAATGCAGGGACGTTCAGTGATTTACGACGAGCGCTTCCAAACTCCAGCACTTAGAAAAAGAATCACTTGCACAGAATTTCTTGACAGAAAGTAGCTCATAACATGTCTACGGGGGATTTTTATGAAAAACAAGCTCGGCAGATTGAAAGAGAATAATTCAAGCTTGGACTACAGCTGCAATGTTGGTGAGTTTAACGTCGTTTAAGACAAGCAGATCGCAAGCGCAAAAGGATGATTGGGGAGTCAATGGAGGGTATTGCAACTCTAGATTCATCCCATTATAAAAAAATCTAGAGTTGCAAATTGCGGCTAACTAGTATCCGTCAGATAATCATGTATAATTCACAATGGCACAACGGAAGACAGTGTAAGGCCTGAATCACACGTGCACAACAGATTGATGTATAGCTGATGCATGAGATTTATTGACTGATGCAAGCTCACAATGCTTGACTCCAATGGAAGTCACATGGTTTGACACATGGTGTGTAAAAAAATAAATAAATACAATCCACTTCCACTATGCCTTGGCTTATGTCTATTGGCAATAGAGTTACATACAACACACTTACACACTTGTAGAATGGGGTTAGAATGTAATCTCTGGTCAGAGAAAGTAATCCTGGTCTCTATAAGTAGCTGGGTGGAATAACGTGTTTGCATGGGGTACGTCCTGCCACTGCAACTCCCCCTGTCAGGTGATAAGAAGTTGCCTGCTCACAAGATTGTTTTTTAAGGGTCAACTTGGTCACCTGAAAATGGCGTACCTACAAGCTTGCAATGCGTCACATGGTGATAGTTATAGTAGATCAACTATCTTTGGTTAACTCTTGGGTGAAGCTTACCTGATGGGTGCAGCATTTCCCAGGATGACAATGGCTCCATCTACCGATCGGGGATGGTCATTGCACGTTTGTGATGGAATTTGATGACTACAGCTTCTGGGAAAACTGGAAGAAACTTAACAAACTAAAACAGGACAAACTAGAAAAAGTGCCCTTCTGGGCACAGGTCTCCACCAGGAGGATAGGACTGTGTGAGATGTTTATCAAAATGTTTAGGAGTGATATAAACATGTTTGCCTTTGATGGCAATTGGATGATTTGAGGCATTTTGTTCCAAAAATGTGTTTTGCAAAAATCAACCTGTTGGTGGCGCTATAACAGGCCAATGTGAAAAGGGTGGGGTATATTCCTCAGCCCAGTAAGAAAATGTGTGAAAGATTTCACGTAAATTGCATGCTGCGTTCATGATTTGAGGCTTTTGTTCAAAACGGGGCAATCTTGCAAACTGTGAAAGCCAATTATAGCCAATTAGGATGGAATATGAAATATCGGACAGATCCGACTTGAGCACATGACCATAGAGATACTGTGTAACGATTTGTGAGATTTTTGGACAGAATCTGGAGGAGTAATATCAAAAAATGTGTTTTACAAAAGTCGGCCTCCTGGTGGCGCTATAAAAGGCAGATGCGGAAAATGAAGGTCAAAGGTTTGTCCTTGGCCTCTAGGGAGTGGGCATGCAACGTTTCATGCAGATCGGTGCAGTTTTAGGTAAAACATGTGAAAAGCTGCCTCATGGTGGCGCTATAACAGGCCGTTCTGGAAAATGCGGGGCAGAGGTTCATCGTTGGCATCCAGGGAGTGTGTGTGCAAAGTTTGGCATCGACCGGGTTAACGGTGCCGGAGATTAGCTGTACACAGACGGACGGAAGGAAGGACGGACGGAAGGACGGACGGACACCCACACACACGGACGGAGTGCAAAACATACTCTCTCCCCATGCCTTCGGCCTGGTGGAGACAACTACCCATCGAAAATGGAGACATATGGGTGAACAATTTTTCTAGCCTCTTTGGCCCAATAGAGAAGAACAAAGAGCAAAAACAAATAAAAGATATACAAAACCTACAGTCAGAATCCATTAGATTCCTAAACGTCTGGGTTTCCGAGGCTATACTAGCGGACGGTATTCTAAATTAAATGATAAAATCCACTGACGTCAAATTCCAACTGGCCATATTACATTTATCGTGCTCAACTCTGGGATTTTCCCCAGCACATGGAATCAAGTAAGGGATAATATCTGGCTAGGTGGTCATTGTCGGAAGATAATTCACCGACAGGGAGTTTAACCACAGAGGCGAAGCCGAGGTGGTTACACTCCCTGAAGTTTTATCCCGCTTATTACATGGCTAACTAACATAAATTAATACATTGACCCAAAACACAACAAAAAAAGTATCCCATAAGTTCGTGCTGGCTGCGTCTGCAGCTGCAGGGCTGCAGCACTGTCGGAAAACAAGGAAGTGAGTTGATCAAATAGAATCCATTTTCGGGTCCTGCTTCGTCTATTTCTCGCTCAAATAAGAGCAATGTTTAGCTGTAAATGACATTGTGTGTCACTAGTGTGTGTGTGTGTGTGTGTTTACATGGCTGTCATGTTGTAAACAGCAGTAAATCAAGCGGGGCGCAGCTGGTGCTCAGAGGGTTTGATTAGGCAGCGGTCTGTTATCGACACATAATTCACCGCTGAATTAAGCGATTGACCAATCAGAATCAAGCATTCAACCAAGCCATGTAATAAGGGCTGATAACGCCATTCCACAAAAGTGGAGACAAATATGACCCAAATACATACCGCGGCCTGCAGGATTTGTATAAACAGCAACCTCGGAAAGATCAGTGGATACAAAGAAAAATCGTAACTCGGTACAGACTCAGTGAACAAAGTCTTGCGATCGAGAAAGGTCTTCATAGTCAGACCTCTCTCCCGAGAGAAGACAGACTATGCACCCACTGCACAAAAAATTAATTGGAAACGGCAAGCTATACATATCCTAACCGTCTGTCCACTGTACCAAGACATCAGAGGCCCATACTTAGCACAGATTACAATCACCCGGATATTTAGAAAACATGACAAATGACAAAAAACTCCTATATCTGCTGGGTGATGTAGGCCTACAACAATGTGCAAACACAGCAGCAAGATGTGTGAACTGCTGTGATAGGAGAAGATATCAAATGGAACACAACCACCCTAAAGACTAATCATTGTGTGTATTCCCCCCCACTGCATCGAGTGATCTTGGTACATAGAAAGTGATTTATTGGAGATTCTGACTTTCAATTATACATACATTTTGTTTTCATTGTATTGTTCCACTTTTTGCTTTGGCAATGTAAACGTATGTTTTTAGTTTAGGAGACGGGAAGCAGTCTATTCATTTCCAATGGGAGAATGAACGTGAACCATTCTTCAGCTGAATGCTGGATATCTCACCCCTTTACCAACTCAACCCGCGGAAAGTATACAGAGACATATCACCCCAACATGTCAGAAAGTGAAGACATCTCACCTGAACCGTGGACAGCTCACCCAAGAGACGGACAGCTCGCCCAAGAGACGCGGACAGCTCACCTTATGATTTACAGACCACATGAGAGTATAAATTACTATAAGACATTGTAAAATATGCTGTGAATGCATGCCTATTTCTGTAGAATGTTGTTCAGAATACTTTTTGTATTAACTCATTATTGTTATGGAGGGGAGAATAAAGTGACTGCATGTTTCTAACTCCCCTCAATGTAATGTCTGAATACCCAATGTCTCACATGCTAATGTCTTGACTATATGAAAGGGAACCAGGCGAAATAATGCAGAATGTGTTGTATGTGTGTAGAATTCAATTCAGCTTTATGTACACTTTGGCTATTATAGCATGTGAGCTTGCAGATCTGCTATTTCCAAAATCTGTGTTTCTGAAGTAGCCTGTCATTGAAGTAGTGTTGTGCAGCTACTATAATATTCTTCTATATTTTTGAAGGCCTCCTATGTCCAGCTTTGAGGGTTTGTGTAAACACAAACATTGTCCTAACACAAACATTGAATGCCTTTGACAATAAATGGCCAGTTTTGAGTGTTTGTGCAAACACAAACATTGAATGCCTTTGACAATAAATGGCCAGTTTTGAGTGTTTGTGCAAACACAAACATTTAATGCCATTGACAATGAATGGCTAGTTTTGAGTGTTTGTGCAAACATTAACATTGGATGCCATTGACAATGAATGGCTAGTTGTGTGTTTGTGCAAACACAAACATTGAATGCCATTGACAATGAATGGTCAGTTTTGAGTAAACATTGTGTAAACACATACTGTACATTGAAGACAAAAGTGAGAACGCAAATTGGGATTGGCTGCAATGAGATGGTGTATGATGATGTATGATGATGAGAGCGCTCCTCACTTCACACAGGTGTGATTCTACCATCTATTCTACACCAACTCTCTTCACCAAGCTGCACGTCAAGTTATTATCAGTCTGCACTAATGGAAACTGATATTCTCTCCGGTTTTATGTAATATAACAAAAGGTGCTATAAAGTAACAAATGTAATCCAGGTGGTGCCGTGGATGAAAAGGCTATATATATTTATTTATATATATCCAGGGGTGACCTGAGACATAAATGTTGAGGACCACTGCTCACTCCAGGTCAACCATCTGAAAAGCGTCCATACCCATTCTGTAGCGGACCAGGCTGGGCCCTGGCCTGTTGCTGCTGCTGTTGAGCGTACGGCTCGTCCATGGACCTGACCAGCATGGTCACCTTTGGCCCGGTTTTCCACTCGGCGCCACTTTCATCCACCACCGACGCCTCAATGGTGACCACGTGGGTTCCCGGGGCGGAGAAACCGAGCAGGAACCGAGTGCTGAAGTAGTCGCCGTGAGGCTGAACTCGCTGCTCGTTCCGGGCTTCCGGTGGAATCCTGCCGTCGCCGTCGGGCCCGGTGGTTCTACCCTGGAGAGCGGACGTGATGGCGAGGCAGACCGAACGAACCTTTCGGAAGAGTCGCGGTGGCGAGGTGGGTCCGTGGTGGTGCACCACCGCCCCCTCCACCTTCAGAGCTAGGTGTTGACCACTCTGCACGGGGATGGGCTCATTGGGGGTACGTGGGGACGGTGAGAGGGCGAGCTTGATGCTGGTCGCCTGGAGCATCTGGAAGAAATACCGTGGGAAGGGCAGTGGCACCTCGAGCAGCGCCACGGCGGCGTCACAGAGGCAAGCTGCGTGGATGTAATACGAGGCGGGAGGGTGTCTCCTGCTCAGTCCGTCCACTTCCTCCAGAATGCGGTCGAACACCGACGTCACACACCTCTCGTGCTCACTCTCTGTCCGGGCAGACCCGGCGTGTGTCCCGGCGAAGCCCCGACAGCCGTCCGACCGCGGCTCGTCAAGCATCAGAGCTTCGATTACGTGAGAGACGAGCAAGCAGCTCTGCTGCTGCAGCTCCACGCCGCGGAGAGTGGCGAGGTCCGCGTCAAACGACGACCTATGCAAGTCGGCATAGAGAGCCGCAAGGTGCCGGAACTCCTCCGCAGAGCCTTTCATCTGCGTGGAGACGTGTCCTCCTACACACCGCCGCGGCTCGCTTCCCAACGCGGCGGCAGCGATGGCAGGAGGGGGGCTGGTCTTCAGGCTGTTGCAGGTGCAGAGGAGCTGCAGCAGTGCTCGCAGGGTGTCCGTGCGCAGCCTCACAAAGTCCCGTTGGAAGGACAGCGGGCTCGGAGGGGTGCCGGCCGCCGCCAGTGAGGCCACGGCCTTCTGGTACGAGCACAGGGCCTCAGTGAGGGCGCCCACAACGTCTCCGTCGCGCACGCGAGCCAGGCAGCTCTCAGCCCAGGAGAACTCCTTCAGGCCGTCTAGCCAGAAGTAGAAACGCTCCGACGTCACACGGCTCCGTAGGCTCCCGTACAGCTTGGCGGACAGCTTGTGGAAGCCCAGGTGCGAGGCCTGGCGTGCAATTTGGTATGCCGTCCAGCCATCCGCCACCTTCTCCAGCTGCTGCTCGGCGACTGACTTGGCTTCGGCCGACAGCGACGACGGGCACCTGTCGGCGGCGGCGGAGCTTCCGGACGCCCTGTCACACAGCTCCGCCAGATCTTCCAGCACGCAATCGCCCCCGAGCACTGGCAGATGGGTCGCGATGGCGCACAGGGCACGGCACGTGAACACGCGACAGGAGTTGCAGGACGATCGGAGCTGACAGAGCAGGAAGTCCACGGCCGCCGGGCCGAGGTGCGGCCGACCCTTCGTCAGCCGAACCAGGCAGGTGAGCGCCACACGGAGCGTGGCGTGTGCTCTGGCGGCGTGGTCCTGACTGCAGAGCACCAGAAGACTCTGCACTCCCAGCATCGAAGTCTGTTCCAGCTGCACCGCGTCTTTCTCCTCTGGACAGGAGACGGTGACGTTGGTGAGGATGACCACCCCGTGCTTGACCACCGCCAAGTTGCTGTGGTAACAGCATTCCCGGGCCAGCTTAACGAGCTCGTCGAGCTGCGGAGGAAACGAGCGCTGCTTGACGGCGACGGTTCCAGAGAGCGCCGAGAGGACGGCCAACATGCCCAGCTTCAGGTGGACGTAAGGGCTGCTCTGCACACACTCGCACAGGGTCCGAGTGCTTTCTCCGCTCCAGAGGTGAGGAGCCTTCTTGGCCAAGAGCATCAGGTCCTGAATGGCCAGCCTCTTCACGGATCTTCTGGGGTCGTCTTTCAGGTGGCGGAACAGGAGCCGCAGCTGCTCGGGGACGTGGACGGGAGAGGAGGCGGCCAGCCAGGTGAGCGTGTGCAGCGTGACGATGACCATGGCGCTGGACGGGTACGAGCTGACCAGCTGCGTCAGGAGCTCCCTGCTGCCGGACGCCAGTCTGGTGTCGTGGTGCATGTGCTGCATCACGGGGATCAACTTCAGCTTCAGGTCCACGGGAGTGTCCGGACCTCGGATCATCTCCCCGACCCGGTTGGAGACGGCAGCCGCAAAGTCTTTGGAGTGCGCCGAGAAGCTCACCGCGGCGAATACGGCCGCCTCGACCTCGGCACCGTCGCCAGAGTCCAGACTCTGGCGGACGCTGTGGTGCACGTTCTTCCTGTCAGGGGGGATGATGGAGGCCAGACTGGCCAGCGTCCTGAGGGTGATGGCCCGGGCCACGGGGTCGTTGCTGCGCATCACGCTGAACACCTGGCTGACCAACTCGTCCACGTTGAGGATCTTCTCCAGGTGCCTCTCGCTCCGCTGTGCCACCTTCAGCACGCAGAGGCGCAGGAAGTTGTTCCCGGGCGCCGCGAATACGTCGGCCAGCTTGAGGAAGGCCGAATTGACGAGTGAGTGGAACGGGTACTTGTGGAAGAGTTCGGGGAAGAGTGCCACGGCCTCGCACTGCTCCCCCACGTTCCCCGACCTCAGGCCTTTGTCCAGCTCTATGAGGGCATCCAGGCCCTGTTGTCCGTAACCGCCGGCCTCCGGCGGGAACGACTGCTGAGCCGAAAGTGACATCAGTGTTTGTGTGTATGCGTCTGAACTGCACCTCAAACTTATGTGTTGAAGCTATCTATGACTGCTCCGTGAAGAGTTACCACTCTGGTCCATTTCATCTGTTTAGGTCATTAAGAAGTACAAGGAGTTGTGTGTTGTTTTTTACCAGATCCCATGAATCATCATGACCCGTTTATGACGTACAGTATGTCTGCCCATATATGGCACTTTCCCATATTTGGTGCTATAGCGCCATATATGTGAAGGACTCTGGTTACCTGTTGCGTCAAGACAAGAGTAACCATTGCAGCTGTTTTCAGACTACTCAATCCAGTACCCATTGTCAACTTGAGTCTATGACATCACTATGACATCATATTGGTGACATTAGGGATCTCCATGCATGCATGTTTCTTGTTTATACTTGTTGACATGTGAGCTATTTTTTTTACGGGCTTTACCTTCCTATGTCTGGCTTTCAGACATGACGTCACGTGGCTGGCAGCCAAATCTATGGACTTTTAATGCTTGTCTTATTCATTCTCCCCCCGAAATCACCACGCCGCCCAAACTCTGTATGCCCCCTGGGATGTCATGTGGCAGCCACGTCTATGGAAAAAGAAACAAGCAAACAAAGGCGCCCTCATTTCACACAAGTGTGATTTTTTGAGTGGTGTAAACCACTCCTACAACTGGCTTTTGTGTGCAGAAAAAATGAGCATGGTTGCTATGTTCAAAATAATTTCTGACGTAATTAAATCACACCCGGGTGAACTGGATGACCGTAGCAACCATGCTCATTTTTTCTGCACAAAAAAAGCCAGTTGTGAAATCACATCCGGGTGTGATTTCATTACGTCAGATCAGAGCTGATCAGGCTATATAATACCTTACACCACTCAGTTCACACGGGTGTGATTTTTCTACTATACTTACACGCTGTGCGTGCGTGAGTGTAATAATACATTTGCATTACATCGCCCAATGCCGTGATTTTATGGGTCAGCAGTTTTTTTTATTCCAACAGTCCAGTTTCATGTACATCAGTTAACCGAACAATACATAAACATTGATTTCCACAGCAAAAGAACAAATAGCCCGCCCTCCTATGATGGGTGATGGGCACTGGCCCCCAAAAGGTTGTGTTTCATCACTGCTGCTAATAGAGTATCTCCCTGGGTATACAGCGTTTTTGAAAAAAGAGGTCCTCTAATTCAGCCTAGGAAATGGAGTTGGACAGGCTCTTCGACAGCGCGGACCCAAATACTAACCGATGAACGGTGACAGTGCATGATTTGGCCTCTAATTCAGCCTGGGTAAGGCGCACGGATGAATTATATAAAAATATCTTATTTAGCCTATTTATTTAATTATCCTTTCATTAATTCATTCATTCATTGGTCCTGGACTGGACGGATAAAACTGACGTGAAAAGTATACTTTGAAAATAAATGATGCATGTTCTACACACACAGATGTTATCGAATCAATAACATAAACGACACTGAGTCACATACCTGACAGTTTTTTGGAACACAGTTCTTATTATGAAGCAATCTGAGATTTCCATACGTCATTTTTGAAAGGAAAAATACTTCCGTGATCCAGGGGTAGCGGCCGACTTTGGTACACTTATAGAGCGTCGTAGTCCCGCCCCCTACCAGGGCCCAGGAAATGATTTTCCGTTAATTTTCCTCATAGACATTTCAAAAAGTATTTATTTAAAGACGTTTACGCCGCGGACAAAGCCAACTCGAGTACAGTGCGTTTGGATAGGACCAATATATGAAAGCAAATACGTCCGTCCGTCAATCCAGACAGCCTTTGTTTACATTGGCAGGTCCTGTGGGTCAACAAAATAAGGTAAAAACAGTGACAAACACTGGCAGTAGCGGCAAAATGAATTTTAATTTTAATTGATTAATTAATTGATTGATTAATACCTGGCAATCAATGTGTTAAGCTGGATGTAAGCCTGACTCATGTTTTGTATAGGGCCCAGCAAAATATCACAAAAGGGACGTAAACATTTGTCGCTTCCAGCCCGCATCCTTGTTGTGGGGCAAGTAGGACCCTAGAGAGACACAGATCAATCACTTTGCTAGAGTGACATGATGAGCTTGCAAATGTAAACAGTGACTTTTCCATGCTATTACACTATACTTTAATGGTGCAGATTTGCTCGGTTCATACTTTAGAAGGGAGGATTTTATTGTCTGGACTTTCTATCGAACAATCAAGTATCAGCTAATGTGCCGGCGCTGACGACGCACAGTGGATGCATAACAGCCAGGTCATTTCATTAAGCCACATACACATTTATATAATCTATGAGGTTTCTATTTGAATTGGGTGTCAGCTGGTCATGTCATGATTTTATATATTTATATATCACTATTAGTATAATTGTAATCCATCTACAACCTAGTGAGCTTGCAGATCAGCGATTTTCAATGAACAGATTTAACAGTTAAAAATCACACCTGTGTGAACTGAGTGGTGCAACTCCCCTCTCCCCCCCTCTCTCTCTCTCTCCCTCTCCCTCTCTCTCTCATTAGCAGGCAAAAGTGCAGCACTATCTCTCTCTCTCTGTTTCTGGCACAACAGCGCCACTTTTGCCCCTACTGGTACTCATAGTCACATAGTCGCATACATAGTCACATATAGGTTAACACGGACATTGCTGTTCCTTGGAGTGGTTGCACCACTCAAAAAACCACCCGATCTAAAATAAACATGGGGCATGAAAGATTTCTGCAGATGTTTTCGCTAAGCAATTACATGTAGGCCTATAGTTCATTCCTTCAATAAGGTAGGCTACTGCGCTGCGCATCAGAAAGTGGGGCAGTAGCTGTCAAAATCTTTCCATTCTGTATGAGTGACGTGTGTTCATAATATCTCCGATTTTGCGGAGATAAAGCTCTCTTCCTAATAGCTTGTACGTATGTTGAGCGCAAGCCTCGTCTTTCCATTAGTTTTCCGTTCAATCTTTAGTCGGCAAATGAGTCATTTTACAAACGCAAAGCGTGTGAATTGTCATTCACACCGTTCAGCTATGGTTCAGTTTGCCCCACAACACGGCGAGGGGGCGGAGATCAGAGAGAGGGGGCTCTCTATGACGAGGCGTTGCTGGAAACTATTAGCTTTTAAAGATCCTTTCAAATTTAGAATTAGCTCACCTTTTATAGAATTTAAGTAGGCTATACTAAGTAGGTTATACTTTTGTCTTGTCTTCTTGAATGTATGCATTGACCTCTGAGCAAAATAATTTCCCCTTGTGGAATGTGGATGATAAAAGACATCTATCTATAACGGTGTCGTGCGCCGGAATAATCCGGCAAACAAGCTCACAGCAGATTGTAAATTGGGCAATATTTATAGACACAAAGGGCTGTATTTTCGTCCATGCTAAACCCCTTATCCCTAAACTTTTTTTTCTTACTATTTTGAAAAACATTTTTGAATAGTTAAATTAGCCAATCTACAAGCTCACAACGTGTCATAGGGGGCTAACCCGGCCTGGCGGAGATATGCGCTGCTTGAGGAGCGCACTCTTTTTTTGTCACAGTAGCCTATGGCCGTGTCGCGCAGACCGAAAATAGCCGATCGTCGAGTCGACGGAGAATCCATCCTCCTCCTCCACATCGTTGTCCTCCTCGTGCCTCATCAGTATTCCCCTCGCCGCCCTACTTCCCCTCCTCAGCAGCAGCAGCAGTAGCAGTAGAGCGTCGTGGTCGTGTGTGTGAGTGAGTGTGTTTTTAAGTGTGTGTGTGTGTGTGTGTGTGCGTGGGGGGGATACGACACGAACAGGAGCAGAGACAGCAAGATATCCGCAGAGGCTCCAGCAGCAGCAGACCCACACACACACACACCACAGACACACCACACGGTCCCTACAGGCAGGCAGGCAGCAGCCCACCTCACCTAACCTAAAACCATAGACTGCCTAAAACCTACACCGTTTCTAGCAGAGCCATGAGCGGGAGCCTCGCTGCTGCAGCCGCCGCGGCCTCTTCTGTCGAGTGACGGCGAGGAGGAGACAGCCAGCTAGGAGGAGAGGAGGTGGAGGAGCAGGAGCTATAGGAGGAGGAGGAGGTGTCGTTTTTTGTTTTTTTTGCCGAACGGGGCGAAGCTGAGGAGCAACAACATTACAACCCAACACCACCACCACCATGAAGCTCGCGCTGCTGGCGCTGCTCGCGCTCTCATTGCGCGAGGAGGCGTTCTGCGGCTCCCCCAGCGTCCAGATAGGTAACCGAATGGATTCTCTTCCCAGTTCCTCGCTCCCCCCCGCTTGCCGCTTGTCTCTGTCGTTTCATTCACCTCTCCTCTCGTTCTTCTCCCTCTCTCCGTCGTGTTCCTTTCCTTCCCTTCCCTCTCCTCCGTTCCATTCGTTCCATCATTAGATAATGATGAAGGGGGGACAAGCAGTCTCTCTCTCGAGCCCCCACCCCCTTTCCCTTTCGTGTCACCGCTGCATGCAGTGGTATTTAAATACTATGAAATTACAATAAGATAAGAATGTTTATTTATTTTTTCATTGTCGTTATTAGGCCTACTTGTGTTTTGGATTATTTCCGTTCAACTGGGTTTATAGGCCAAGCAACACTGTCTGTCAGTGCATTGTGTGTGTGTGTGTGTGTGTGTGTGTGTGTGTGCGTGTGCGCGCGCGCGTGCAGGACCCATAGCCAGAGGACTGTTGAAAAATGCTCTCCCCCCATCTTTAATAATTACGATCCAGAGCTGATCTGCAAGCTGTGTCAGCTACTCAGCTTGCAGATCAGCTCTGGTTCGATGGGGATCTGTCGCCTACAGTGATTTGGGGACATTGCTGTTGTTGACACTTAGCAGGCTATTTTTGGAGTGGAAACAAATCTCAAGACTGTGCTATATCTATGTGTGTTTCAATGACAGAGCAGGGAACAAATGCTTTAAAATAGACTTTTTGTGAATTATTTTGACAATTGTTGATTAGACCAGGATGGACAGATGCATATAGCCTATTGATGTTTACATGCTGGACCAGAGCCGTATTATACATAGCATACCCTACACAACATACCTACATATAGCCTACTGTATACATAGGGTTTGACCATTGCAGTTTTCACTGGCAGCCATGTTCTCCACATAGCCTTGCTCCCCGGCTGTTGCTAAGTAACTGACAATTCTTCATTTCTTCCCAACCCAGTTATTGAATATGTTTCACCATGGTGGCAATTCATATGAGCATTTTACATCATCTCCCTACGGTAACCTATACTTGTCGATGACGGCCAGCAACGTGCTTGGTGTTTACCACGGTGCTTACTAGACCACTGTTCTCAAACATGTTTTATGGCAAGGAGGAACCCCTAAATTGCATTGTATTCATTGTAGCGGTATAGCCATTCAACGCAGAATCAGCTGCCACACCACAGGCTTGCCGGTTTAAAGAAGTGGGTACAAGCTCAATGATTTTACTTTTCAGGAAAGGGAAGACTATAGAGATTTGAGGAAGAGCAGGGGAAAAAAAAGGACAAATAATAAAGTATATCTTCCTAATATGAGTAGCCTATATAGGGCGATAACAATACAAATATTCATCTAGCATGTCGTTGCTCTCAGGAATAAATCTTGTATCTCCATGTTTCTATTAGTATGGTTTATTAGTTAGTAAATTAGTATGACAAATAGTGACAATATCAGATCTACAAGCTCTCAACGCATCATGAAATGACATGAGCTTGACACGTGAGCTTGTAGATCCGTTATTTTCACTACTTATTTCACGTAATGTTTGTTTAAAGTGCTGTAAACAAACATTAAAAGTCCATAGACTTGGCTGCTACTCTATACTTGTTAAACATGCTCTAATCAAACATTAAAAGTCCATAGACTTGGCACCACCAGTGTTGATTTTGTCGACTAATACTATCAGGAAAAATGTTCGTCGACTACCTTTTTTCACTGACGAAAACTAAATGGAAACTAAATAAAAACGAATCTATGATGACTAATACTAAGACTAAATAATATATTGACCATTTCGTCAACAAATTAAAACTAACACTAAAATGTTGGGAAGGGACTATACTAGTGGACAAGAGATCCAGTATAAGTAAAAGACACTAGTCATTTTACATTTGGTTGCATGCTGAAAATAGCCGATCTACAAGCACACAACGCATCACACTGCAACGTGTAAAATGTGTAAAATCAGCCATTACGACGGCATCAAGGCCTGCAAAAAAATATTTTTTTCGACTAACACTAAAGCATTTCAGATGACTAAAATATGACAAAAACTAAATTAAACTTAATTCAAAAGTCTGTCTAAATTAAAACGAAAATGTGCTGTCCAAATCAACACTAGCTGCCATATGACACAATTTCAAAAGCCAGGCGTTGAAGGGGCTAGCACCCCTCAAAAAGGTATGTTTTTGGACATGGTTTCCACCTGACAGCAATATAAACAGGGTTACTGTATGGATATGAGTTTGACAACACATAGAGTATTGTGCAAGGTCACATCTGCAGGTGAGACAAGGCAACTAGCCCACATAATGATGCAGACCACCATTTGATCACAGGGGACACCGTAAGGGAAGATTGGTGAAGATATGTCAACATTTTTTCAACAGGCTCACAATGTTTCAACATGTTGTGAGCCTGGTGATCGGCTTTCAGCTGTTCCTAATCTTGCTAGGGAGACCACTAGAACCACTAGAGTACACGTATGGTTTCACATCTGCCGCATTTGTGCACACATTTGTGTCTTCCTGTATGTGTACACTTATTTTTCGGGTTGCACAGTATCCTACATATTATTCATATCCACCCATATTTTGGCACCTTACTCCTCCCATGCTTAAGCGGGACTCATGTGCTCGCATTTGTTTCTTATCTGAGTTTTTGGCACATTGATTTTTAATGGGTGTATTGCAGACATATTGCACAATTGCAAAGCATAAGGGCACAGTCACACTCACATAATAATCAGAAGCGCCAGTGTTTCATTCACTCCCCATACTTCTATGGGAGCAAGGCGTGGGGAGCGTCCCGTTGCAGCATTTTGACGTGACACGCTTGAACCGTGTTGTTCAACATTGGTGAACATTGGTGATGATAGCCAAATTAAGCCAATACATAGATTGTTTTCTTTCTGTGAGCCAACACTCCAATGTAAGTCAAACCAAATACTGTACATACCAGAATACTGCCCACAACAACCCAGCAAGATAACAGGGGACATTGCTGACTCTGACACCTTTTGACATGTGTTGGCTACAATGCTTCTGGCGCACATGTGTGACCGTACCTTAGAGTTATACAGATATGATGCTGCTTAGTCAGGTACACTGCCATTGGTGGCAGATATTTTTGGTGGCAGGTATCTTTGGTGGCAGATGTCTTTGGTGGCAGGTATCTTTGGTGGCAGATGTCTTTGGTGGCAGGCATCTTTGGTGGCAGGTATATCTTTGAGGTATCTTTGGTGTCACTTACATTTGGCGTGAGGTGGTTGTCCTGACCCCTTGGCGTGAGGTGGTTGTCCCTGACGCTTTGCCAAAAATAGCTGATCTATGTAAGCTCACTATGTGTGATCCGATACCATGTAATTTATCACATAATATTTATTTTACAGAGTGATATTTTGAATTGATTACTGTTTTATATTCTTACTGTACAATTTACATGATTGTTTTACTAACTCTTGAGAGTTACAGACATGTAAGGTTCCATTGGGAACCGCCCCAGGAACCCTGAGGGTCCCCGGACTCCACTTTGAGAACCACTGCCCTAGATTTGTTTAAATTACACTACTATCGGATCGGTACTTGATATCGACTGATATGTAAGTTATCGGTATCGGTAGAGGGAAGGAGAAAATCGGCACATCTCTAGTTGTGAGCTTCTAAATTGGCTATTTGTGGATTAGGATTTGTCTATTTTCACAAGTTTACTGAAATGGTTCCAAAATATGTCAAAATCATCCTAAAATAGCAGATCTATTGCAACGTGTTGTGAGCTTGTAGATCGGTTCAGTTTCATGCGCACTCCATAATATTGTAATCTTTTTCATGAGGAGGGTTGGTTTGAAAAATGAAATCCGCGAGTAGACTAAAAGTATTCTTCAACATTTTTACTTCAGTAACATTGCTTGAGTAAGTTTGGTTTCCTTGCAGCGCTGGCCTAGCATGACGTTCCCAGAATAGGGCCGCTAGGGACCATGTGGCTAAATGGAGACCTGTGGGGTTGTCCATTTGCTGTGGAAATGTGAGGGAGTGTAATTTGAGTAAGTATGTGATTGTACCCAAAAGTACAATGACAGTGTCATGGCCAGTTGTGGACAAAGTACTCAACTTAAGTACTTGAGTCAAAGTATAGATACTCCTGGTTAAATGTTACTCAGTTGCATGTGAAAGTTGCTCTGTCAAAATTGAGTTAAAGTACTGGAGTGCTTCCTTAAAAACATAGCCTACTGTAAGTATTCTAAAGTACAGAGGATTTTACAGAAACCTTCAACAAATATCAACAATAGTGAAAATAGCAGAACTACAAGCTCACAAGCTTCATTCATAATTGTGCCTTTTCTCTTTCTAGAAATGTAGTGCAGTCAAAAGAACAACAATTGTCTTTGACATGTAGTGGGGTGAAAGTCAAATCAAGTATCCAAAAGTACAAATACTCACTTTTACTATACTTTTTACCTCATGATAATTTGTATGCTTGATATATTTCAGTGAAGTTTAGCACAGTCTTGCAGAAAATCTATGTGGATTGAGTTTTCTAATAGAAAACCTGGCACAAGAACTTTGACACACACAGACATGCACACGCACTCATTTTCAGTAACTTTCCTGCTTGAATCCATAGGTTTTGTGTTGGCCTTTCTATTTGCATATTTAAAAGTTTCTACTCTGCACAATTCCTTCAGATTAGTTCCCATAATGTTCTTTGATTCATAATGTACCTTTAGTTTGCATGATAATATATACCCTCACAAAATCATCAGAAATGCAAATTGTGCAAAAATACCTAATTGTGTCATTGTGAGAGAATCCAGAGCCTCAATAAATCTTCTATGTACTCTATTGTTGTCTGTGGCCTATATGATCAAAATCCATTATTTACAGCCATAGTAAAACTGAAACAAACAAGAATGGCTTAACAAAACAGAAGATTAATGAGAAGCCATAAAAGTAATGAAACGGGGGGCCATATTTATATGTAGTTGCACACCAGTGTCGCTCACCCAAAATGGCCGATCACAACCAATACACAACACGTTGTTAGCTTTTTACAACTGCTATTTTTGGTGTGTGCCAGATGCACTCTACAAGGTATGAGGCGTAATGTGTTGTAGACTACTGGAATGGTTTAATCCATTAGCTATATAAATACATTCATTATCATTATTAAAAACTATTATTAGATTTTAGCTATTTATCCATCTACCAGGAGAAGCCATGATCGACACCCTAACCAAATCTGGCAGAGTGGTGAATGGTCTACATCATGGACACACTCATCATCACATCATGGGTCACTCATCATCACACTTCCGAAAAAAGTCAAGCTTCAACTCTGCCAAAACTAACACACCATCAGTCTTATCAGCCATCCCAGCAAAGTCCTTCTGAAAATAATACTGAATAGGTTAAAACCTCAAGCTGACGAACAGGCTGGATTTAGGGCAAGGCAGAGCACCATTAACCTGACTCCGCCAGATGGGGCAGCAGAGAGTACACTGGGTTCCCCCCTCCTGCTCCCATCTGGGAACTCTCAGGCAGACTTGATGCCCGGCCACAAAACGGCCTGGCCAATCAGCAGCAGCTAGAAGCTAGAAGCTGCTGCTAGAAGCTGCTAGAAGCTGCTGGTTAGAGCACCATAGCACAGATATACAACTTGAGGATTATCTGCGAGAGATATCTGCAGCATCAACAACACCTTTACCACATGTTCATAGATGCTAACCATGTCAGTGTCATTCAACATCTGTACAACAATGCTACCAGCGCAGTTCTCTACAACGGAGCTATCAGAGGCTGGTTCAGGACAATAATTGGAGTGTGCCAAGGATGCCTTCTCTCACCCATCCTCTTTAACATTTTTCTGGAGCGTATCATGACGGATGCCTTGGCAGACCATGAAGGAAGGCAGACCAGATGACATTGATGGGCTAGCCGCAAAGAAAAACAACTTGCCAGCCTAGTGGAAAGCCTAGTGGAAAGGATTGACATCACTTCCCGAGCCTATGGAATGGAAATCCATGTAGAAAAAAATTGATGACCAATATGATGACCAACAACAACAGTGGCATCTGCTCAAACATCAAATTCAATGGACAGGCACTGGACACGGTGTCTAGCTACCTTGGAGCAATCGTGTCCAATGAAGGATCCAAACAGGAATTGCTCAAACAGCCGCTGCCCTGGCAAAACCCATACAGAAAGACAAAAACTTCAGTCTGGCAAGGTGAGACTACTGCGATCACTTGTCATCTCAATCCTTCTATATGCTTGTGAAACTTGGACTCTTACAGCTGAGCTGCAGAAGAGAATACAGAGCATGAAGATGAGATGCTACAGAAGACTCATGGGTATCTCCTACACCCAACATGTCACAAACGAGGAAGTACAGCAAAACATCCGCCAAGCCATCAGCCCATATGATGACCTTCTTGCCACTGTCATAAAGCGTAAACTGAGGTGGTATGGACACATCACAAGATCCTCAGGCCTTGCAAAGGAGGCAGGAGAAGAGGGAGACAAAATAAAATATGGGAAGATAACATTGGAGAATAGACTAACTTGAAACTCGGTGAGATCTGCCGAGGACAGAGAGGGATGGAGAGAGCTGCATGGTCAACAGATCGTCTGTGGTGCCCCAACGACCCTCCGGGATTACGGGATAGGTGAAGGTGAAGTTCGTCAAAAATAGCAGATATACAAGCTCACAGCATGTCACCTTGTGCCGCATAGCGAGCTTGTGCATGGAATTATTTTTTAACTCAAATCTTCTCTTCTGAGGGGTCCCTGGCACATATTCATTCATCCATCCATCCATCCATCCATCCATCCATCCATTCATTCATTCATTCATTCATTTGTTCATTCATTCATTCAGATGGGAGGGTCCGCGGTGGGTCCTTGGCACGAAAAGGTTTGAGAACTATACTGATTTTAGAATGCATTTGTAGAATATCTCGGCCTCAGGTCTAAACGGGTTAAAGGTATAACATAGTACAAATTGAGACATTTGAAGTGCAGTGTGTGTGCTTGAACAGACATGTGACCCCAGGACGTGACCTATGAAATGTCAATGTCCTGCTCTGTCATGCGGTACAAGGTGACCACATGGGGCCTCATGTTGTGTTGTTCATGTTGTACACCGGTCCGCGAGGACCAGCACGCTTCAGCAGTCAAACAAATACATTAACCACTTAAGCCGCACATATTTCACATGTACAGTGGTGTCGTAAATAGCTGACGCAGGCCTACAAGCTCACGATGCATAAATAGCCGGAATACAAGCTCACAGCGCATAAATAGCCGATGCACAATCTGACAACACCTAAACGGCAAATATACAAGCTATTCAACGCATGAATAGCCCATGAGCACGCTGATAACACATAAATAGCCTATGCGCAATCTGACAACACTTAAACGGCCAATATTATTTGCAGATAAACAAGCTCACAACACATTAGCCGACACAAACAAACTCACAACTTGAATTCACGTGACCAGGGTGGTTTACCAGACCATCCGAGAACCATCCTACCGTACCTTGTGTAATAAAGTTGGACATTTATAAACATCATCAACCTTCTTTTAAACACTATGCTGTAGTTCTGCACGATTCTTACTCTTAATGTCATTTTTTTTTTGCCTTTAGTCTGTAGTTGCTGAACATTACTACATTCATGTGGCACCTGGAGCCAACTACTGTGACTTTAAACAGACAACATCAAAGTGCTTGACTTAAACCTTAAAGTCTCTCTCTTGTAGCAAAAACATAAGAGTAAACTAAAAATAATTGGACAGCCAACTAGTGCTTCACGATTCTTGCTTAATTTAAGAAATGAGATTGCATAGGTGTCTGAATCTATGGATCACAATCGTTTTTCGATTAATCGTGCAGCACTACTATGTTGTACAATGTACATGACATGCTTGATTAAACCATGGACCATGGTTACTAATGCTATGCTGGTAATTATTTAAGATTGTATTCCTTATTCAGTAGGCTGGATTAACTGATCCCGGTTGTTATTATTATTAGGTTGTGTAATGTGAGCTATAGGCATTAGTTATTGAATTAATATTCATGCAATTCAATAAAGACCCAAAACAAGGTGATATTCACATTAAAGAGGCAGTTTAACATGCCGCTGTGGTTTCTTGAAACAATTTGCCTATTTTTAGAAGTTGTGTTAAAACCAGTGATGCTGCAGTGTTTGCATTGTTGCTTACTTTATGATTCGATGTGGATACACAGATTATCTTTAGTTATCGCAGAAGGGAGTTCCAACCAAGCTTCTAGCCTATATGGCAGGCCAGTCTGGTGCATCTCAGAAGCAGGACAAGTATCATGAGAGAAGGAGGCACTGGAGCAGCCCTTAATTTATTAACAGGGTACAGGTAAAAAGCGACAACGTTTCGATGTTTCAGTTACATCTTCGTCAGGTCATATCCTTAGTTATCATTTATAATTAATGTACACATAACTATTAACTAAAGCTTTAGCATTAGACTTCACTTAAAGGATGACACAGCCAACCTATCTTCATATAATTGAGCCATTTGATTGGCTATTTTCATAATATTTTCCCTCCGACCTGGTCTAAGGAAGAGCCATCTTTAATCCATTTTGCTTCAGACCCCCCCCCCCCGTGTGTGTCATCGTCGACCTATTAGTCACTACCTTTGGGCTTGTTTTGTAGACCAGATGTTCTCAAACCTTTTCATGTCAAGGACCCCCATTTGAAAACATATGCCAGGGACCCCCTTAACCCATTGATGCCTGGTGCAACCTATACGTTGTTCTACCCTTGATGCCGGCATGCTCTCTGTGTCTCATCAGCTATTGCTATACATGTAGCAACATAACTATTTAAAAAAATAATTAATCAAAATGTGAAGGTTTTCAGATTCGGCCTCAGGCATCAATGGGATAAGAGAAGATTTCTACGGCTCTAGCAGTGATTGTCAACCATTTTAATTTCAATGACCCCCAGATTGACATGCATTAGGCTACGGACCCCCATTTAATGGCATATATCTGGGACCCCAATTTATATTGTAAAACCAATGTTAATTTAACATTAGTTACAGACCTGTAAGGGTCCATTTGGTTCCTAAATATCCATTTAGCTGGGGACCCCCTGGAACTCACTCAGGTCCTTTGAGAATGAGAACCATTGTTGTAGACCATGTCTGCTTGTTTCTCTCACAACACCTGGCAACACTGACAGGAATGTGATTTATGATCCCAAGCTTATCAGTATGCAGCTAGAAGAGTGCCGAGTCATCAGAGGTGGACATCACACCGCTCAGCGCGGCCAGCATGTCGCTCAGGCATACATCACGGGGCTTTAAAGTCCACTTGTGGTGGCCCACCTGACATGTTTTAACACTTTTACTGTCGTGTCAAAGTTGGGGGGAGAGAGAGAGAGAGTGAGAGAGAGAGAGAGAGCTGGGGATGAAGATTCGGCTTTTGGTGAGTTTTGAAGCCTTACACCAGGGCTCCACCGGACGCGTTGCGTCTCCGTCGCGTGCGTCAAAAAACGCACCGGTTCAATTTTAATGCACGCGTCACGCAACGCAACGCGGGCAGTGGAGCCACCCTTCATTGATTAAAAAGGGAACATTCCCTGACGGTGACGGAGACGCGACGCTGACGCGACGCTGACGCGACGCTGACGCGCCCGGTGGAGCCCTGGTGTTATAGTTCAGCAAATGCAAGTGCAACCACAACCAGCGTGCTATTGGTGGGACCCAAGACTTAAAAGTAGTGATCAACCACAACCAGCGTGCTATTGGTGGGACCCAAGACTTAAAAGTAGTGATCAACCACAACCAGCGTGCTATTGGTGGGACCCAAGACTTAAAAGTAGTGATCAACCACAACCAGCGTGCTATTGGTGGGACCCAAGACTTAAAAGTAGTGATCAACCACAACTAGTGTGCTATTGGTGGGACAGAAGACTTGAAACTAGTAATTGAAAACATCAAAAGTCTTAATGAAAAGCTTTACTAAGGTACTGAACAGTGTTGATTTTGTTGATTAAAACTGTGACAAACATTTTTTTTCTGTCTTTCTTCATTGACGTAAACAAAATAAAAACTAAGCTACATGACTAAGAATAAATATACTGACAATGTTTTCAACAAATAAAAACTAGACTAAATGTCAGGGGGGGGGGGGACTAGTATAGAAGACATCCAGTAGAATTAAAAGACAAGTCATCGTATGCTTGGTTGCACTCTGAATGGTTGCACAGAGTCCAACCAAGTGTAAAATCAAGCATTGAGACGTCATCAAGGCCCGTCAAAACACATTTTAGTTACTCACCTAGAGACCTCTTTAGTTGACAGAATTAACTGTAGACACTAACAACATGACTAAAATATAACTAAAACTAAACAGAAAACGAAATAAAACATTAGTAATCAAACCAAGTGGCTTGGTCTGGTCAAATTCCCATTGACATGGATGGGATGACAGTTTTATTTTCTCCAGCCACAGGAAGGGAATCAGCGCCACCTGCTGGGCCATTAATTAGAATTGCAGGGTTTTCATAATTACTTCCGCGAAAAATAACGGAGGAACCTTGGCGCCTGATCACAACACGACGGACACACGCTGCTGCAGGCATGGGGTTGGATCGTACCATCCATGTGGACACTAGTTCCCACAGTAGGCTCTCCCCTGTGCCGAGTGCTGCCAGGCAGCAGGGAATTCAATAAAGACCTGTGTGCTGCTGGGCGGCGGGAGCCAGGAGAACCAAACACCTTGCTCACTGAACCGTGCTGCATGCTGGCTGACTGGCACAGAGAGAGGTGTTTGTCCCACGCCCTCCACAACGCTCCTGTTACTGTACAGCTTTCACTTACACTTCAGTGTACATACCCGCAGGTATGTCAGTTAGAGTGAGTGGGTTTCAACCCTTTTCACATCAAGGACCATTATTTATTCGGCATCTGAGCTATGGACCAAGACTTTTGTTGGTCGGATATGATTTTGTCCACAATTCCGTGCTGTGTTGATGTGGTACTGGTACCATAGGAGAGATATCAGGCAACCAATCAAAAATAACACTTGTTGTACATTATCTAATAATGTGTAGACCTCTTGTAAATTAAGTAATACTGATGTACAATATACAATTTCATCATTTACATTTCAGACTTAACCACTTAAGACCGATATCCATCCTCATAGCTGATCTACAAGCTCATAATGTTGCAATGCCGGCCCAGCACATTGTGAGCCTGTATATCTCATTATGTATTAATTAGTGTAGTTTGTAATAAATCAGGGTGTGGTTTTACGTGGATACATCATGTTGGATGCTGTTTGATAAATATGTTGGCTGCTGTTTTGTATGAATTAATTAATTAATTGTTATATAGCACCTTTCCAAACATATAGTTACAAAGTGCTTTACAGACAGGTTATAAACAGCAATCATAAAGGACATCAACAACAACAAAACATCAGGACATCAGAAACAATAAAACATGAAAAAGTACAAACAATTGATAAAACAATATTAGGAAAAACACTTACATACAAATGTGTTTTTAAAAGCGTTTTAAAAGATTACACTGACTCTGCTAGCCTAAGAGTCAAGGGCAGAAAGTTCCAGAGCAAAGGTGCCCAAGCCGCAAAGGCCCGGTCACCTCGAGTGACAAAGTGAACTAGGAGGGCCCGATTATGGGGTTCCAGCAAGTCTGTTACTGTATATAAATGGGAGCTAGACCATGTAGGGCTTTAAAAGTAATCAATTCTGTAGCTCACAGGGTAGCCAGAATGGGTGTGATATGCTCACGTTTCCTAGTGTTAGTATTAGTAGGCATGCACCATCTGGAGGCGGGATATGTTTTTTTTTGCTCATACCTAGTATAGTCAGTATACATGTAGTGGGTTACAGTAATCCTGAGTGATAGTTTGATGTTGGCTGCTGTTTTGATTGATTTGATGAGTGATGGTATTATGGGTACCAGCTGTGTCACTGGTCAGCTGACACAGCACTAGCATGTATAGGTGCTTTTGTTGTGTATCTCATTGTCTGATGAAGAGCCGAGAGGCTCGAAACGTCATGTCCACTATGGTGTAAGGAACCTTATTAGTTTTAAGCTTTGGAGCATTACTCAGTGTGCAGACCTTATTTATGTTCTATGGCTGCTGTTTGACAAACATCATGATGGCTGCTGTTTGACAATAACATGTTGGCTGCTGTTTGATAAATAACATGTTGGCTGCTGTTTGATAAATAACATGTTGGCTGCTGTTGGATAAATAACATGTTGGCTGCTGTTTGATAAATAACATGTTGGCTGCTGTTTGATAAATAACATGTTGGCTGCTGTTTGACATGTTGGCTGCTGTTTGATAAATAACATGTTGGCTGCTGTTTGACAAACATCATGTTGGCTGCTGTTTGACAAACATCATGTTGGCTGCTGTTTGACAAACATCATGCTGGCTGCTGTTTGATAAATATCATGCTGGCTGCTGTTTGATAAATAACATGTTGGCTGCTGTTTGACAAACATCATGTTGGCTGCTGTTTGATAAATAACATGTTGGCTGCTGTTTGATAAATAACATGTTGGCTGCTGTTTGACAAACATCATGTTGGCTGCTGTTTGATAAATAACATGTTGGCTGCTGTTTGATAAATAACATGCTGGCTGCTGTTTGACAAACATCATGTTGGCTGCTGTTTGACAAACATCATGTTGGCTGCTGTTTGATAAATAACATGTTGGCTGCTGTTTGATAAATAACATGCTGGCTGCTGTTTGACAAACATCATGTTGGCTGCTGTTTGACAAACATCATGTTGGCTGCTGTTTGACAAACATCATGTTGGCTGCTGTTTGACAAACATCATGTTGGCTGCTGTTTGACAAACATCATGTTGGCTGCTGTTTGATAAATAACATGTTGGCTGCTGTTTGATAAATAACATGTTGGCTGCTGTTTGATAAATAACATGTTGGCTGCTGTTGGATAAATAACATGTTGGCTGCTGTTTGATAAATAACATGTTGGCTGCTGTTTGATAAATAACATGTTGGCTGCTGTTTGACATGTTGGCTGCTGTTTGATAAATAACATGTTGGCTGCTGTTTGACAAACATCATGTTGGCTGCTGTTTGACAAACATCATGTTGGCTGCTGTTTGACAAACATCATGCTGGCTGCTGTTTGATAAATATCATGCTGGCTGCTGTTTGATAAATAACATGTTGGCTGCTGTTTGACAAACATCATGTTGGCTGCTGTTTGATAAATAACATGTTGGCTGCTGTTTGATAAATAACATGTTGGCTGCTGTTTGACAAACATCATGTTGGCTGCTGTTTGATAAATAACATGTTGGCTGCTGTTTGATAAATAACATGCTGGCTGCTGTTTGACAAACATCATGTTGGCTGCTGTTTGACAAACATCATGTTGGCTGCTGTTTGATAAATAACATGTTGGCTGCTGTTTGATAAATAACATGCTGGCTGCTGTTTGACAAACATCATGTTGGCTGCTGTTTGACAAACATCATGTTGGCTGCTGTTTGACAAACATCATGTTGGCTGCTGTTTGACAAACATCATGTTGGCTGCTGTTTGACAAACATCATGTTGGCTGCTGTTTGATAAATAACATGTTGGCTGCTGTTTGATAAATAACATGCTGGCTGCTGTTTGACAAACATCATGCTGGCTGCTGTTTGATAAATAACATGTTGGCTGCTGTTTGATAAATAACATGTTGGCTGCTGTTGGATAAATAACATGTTGGCTGCTGTTTGATAAATAACATGTTGGCTGCTGTTTGATAAATAACATGTTGGCTGCTGTTTGATAAATAACATGTTGGCTGCTGTTTGATAAATAACATGTTGGCTGCTGTTTGATAAATAACATGCTGGCTGCTGTTTGATAAATAACATGTTGGCTGCTGTTTGATAAATAACATGTTGGCTGCTGTTTGACAAACATCATGTTGGCTGCTGTTTGACAAACATCATGCTGGCTGCTGTTTGATAAATAACATGTTGGCTGCTGTTTGATAAATAACATGTTGGCTGCTGTTTGATAAATAACATGTTGGCTGCTGTTTGATAAATAACATGTTGGCTGCTGTTTGATAAATAACATGTTGGCTGCTGTTTGATAAATAACATGCTGGCTGCTGTTTGATAAATAACATGTTGGCTGCTGTTTGATAAATACCATGTTGGCTGCTGTTTGATAAATAACATGTTGGCTGCTGTTTGATAAATAACATGCTGGCTGCTGTTTGATAAATAACATGTTGGCTGCTGTTTGATAAATAACATGTTGGCTGCTGTTTGATAAATAACATGTTGGCTGCTGTTTGATAAACATCATGCTGGCTGCTGTTTGATAAATAACATGTTGGCTGCTGTTTGATAAATAACATGTTGGCTGCTGTTTGATAAACATGTTGGCTGCTGTTTGATACATAACATGATGGCTGCTGTTTGATAAATAACATGATGGCTGCTGTTTGATAAATAACATGTTGGCTGCTGTTTGATAAATAACATGTTGGCTGCTGTGTGATAAATAACATGTTGGCTGCTGTTTGATAAATAACATGTTGGCTGCTGTTTGATAAACATGTTGGCTGCTGTGTGATAAATAACATGCTGGCTGCTGTTTGCTAAATAACATGTTGGCTGTTGTGTGATAAACAACATGTTGGCTGCTGTCCATGGTCCTGACTCCTGATCAATGTGTGCTTACTGTTAGCAGAATGGGAGCTGACACAGACTTAACCACAGATGAGCCTTTGTGTTGAGGGAGGCAAGAACAATGTTTTCGTTGGGGTCACGATCATTTGACACCGCAGCGCACTGTAAGCTGAGGTTATTATTATACTGTTGCAAGCTAGCTTGGTTTCACTTGTTTTACATGTAAGTCTTATAGGAGCAAACATCTCATTTATTCACATCATGATCAAAGGATTCTTCTCTGCCATACAGAGATCCCGTTTTCATGTTTTCATGCCTGTGTGTGTGTTTGTTTGTGTGTTTGTTTGTGTGTATTTGTTTGTGTGTATTTGTTTGTGTGTTTGCATGTGTGCGTGCGTGCGTGCGTGCGGTGCGTGCGTGTATGTATAAAGGGCTGAAGTGGTTCATGTATGTGTTGTAATAATAATCAAAATCTACAAAGTAACCAGTAACTAAGTTGTAAATACATGTAGTGGAGTAAAAGTACAATATTTACATTTGAGATGTAGTGGAGTAGAAGTACATACTCAAGTACAAACACCTCAAGATTGTACTTAAGTACAGTACTTAAATAAATCTACTTAGTTACTTTCCACCAGCGGCGGCCTGTTATTATGTTTAATGTCCCACCCGAGATATGAATCCTTGTCTCTCCGGGAGACCAATCATGTACCAGCTGGGATTCAGTGATTTATTTCTGGACTAACAGCACTGTTTAAATGCAGATGAGCTGTTATTGTGTCACCTTGTCAGATCTTTTTTCCAAGAATATCATCCTGGGTATAGCGATACCGTCACTGTAACAATTTCCATCCTTTCAGCATCTAAAACCATCTGTATTTTATTACACACCAGAGACGGCTGGACACTGATATGCTAATCGATTTAGATAATTGTGTATTTATAGACACAGTTCTGCAGAGTTTATTTTTATTTTTATAAAACGGATATTTGCAAGTCTATCCGTTTAGTTCGTAATTTTAGGACCAAGGCAATTGAGCCTTTGCAGGCATTGTAATAGTTTTGAGGACACAAAGACCAAATGCCAGGGCAGGAATATCTATGCATGCTATTATTATATATAGAGCATCGCAGTCCCACCCCCTTTCATGATGAGAACAGGTCCGGAAGAGAATTCCTCATTCATTTTTCCCATAGACGTTTCAAAAAGTATTTATTTAAAGAACGTTTAAGCCTCGGACAAAGCCAACTCTTGTTGTGACAAATTATGACAATAAATGCAATGTTTTGGACCGATCAAATAATTAGAAAGAACAAAAAAGTGTTGTACCCTGCCCTTTTATTCTGCTTTCTAATTATTTTTATTTTGTGTTTATTTTCATGATTTGTCACAACAAGTGTGTCTGAGGCTTTAAAGGTCTTTAAATAAATACTTTTTGAAACGTCTATGGGAAAAATGAATGGGGAATTCTCTTCCGGGCCTGTCGTGGCCATGAAAAGGGGCGGGACTGCGCCGCTCCATATGTACATATGTGTTTCACATAGCATACAAATCATTGTGTGTGTGTGCGTGTGTGTGTGTGTGTGTGTGTGTGTGCGTGTGCGTTTGCGTGTGCGTGTGCGTGCGTGCGTCCAATTCACCGTGGAGTGAATCTGGGCGATATCAGAGTAAAACATCCTCTGCAGCCGTGGCAGGCAGTGCCATCTGGCAACTGTCAAGTCTGGCAGCCAATGTGTTAATGGGTTAACCGTCTCTTCACACGAACGAGGCAGAGCAGACATAAAAACAGTGCAATCAGCTCTGGTCAGTGTGTGGGCAGTATAGCCATGGTGAACCCTCCGCGACCAGTAGGCCATCAAGGACACTGTGGCCTTAGGGCAGGGCTCTTCAACGCTTTTCAGGCCCAATGACCCCTTATAGCCGAGAGATGGAGCAGGGACCCCTGCTACATATTATATAAAATGTGTGTTGTGGATTAACATTTTTGAGGGGTGCTAGCCCCTCCTATGTCCAGCTTTGAGGGTTTGTGTAAACACAGAAAGAAGGTAGTTTTAGGTAGGTTTCTGTATGTATATTTTTTGTTCAGCACCCGTCAACCTTTTTTGAGATGTTTTATTGTTTATTGTTTATTACAGATCCCCATTAGTCCTCACTACAGTGAAGACTACTCGTCCTGGGGTCCAAACACTCATACAATCAAATTAAAACATAATACAATGTAATACAACAAATTTACAAACTAAACATTGTATATCCTATTATTAATAATTTAAATCAAACACTCACCAATCTAACTAAACATGATTTCTTTCCTAATCACTGCTGCCTTCAATTTCTTTTTAAAGCTTGATTTATTCTCTATGTTTATAATATGTGGCGGGAGCTCATTCCAATGTGCTCCTGCTCTATACATTACTGTTCTCTTAAGTGCATTTGTTCTAGGTATTAAAGGTGGAGTAAAGTGACGACCAATAGCCTGTCTGGTGGCATAGCTATGTCTAGTATTGGTGGGTTGTATCTGTAGAAACAACTGTGTAGGTTTACCAGAATTATGTATATTAAACAGAAATGTCACAAGGCTACAAGCCAACCTTTGATCCACTCTCATCCATGACAGGGCAGCATGCATCCACTCAACACTAGTTCTCCCAGAACAGTGCAGAGCGAGGCGTTCTGCCCTGTTCTGAGTGAGCTGAAGTTTTTCCAAATCCTTTTTTGAAGCACTAGACCAAATTGTTGGGCAGTAATCAAGACTGGACAAAACTAGTGACTTGTAATACAAGTTTAACAGTTGAACTAGTCAACAGATGTGCTCCTCTTCTTATCATTGAAATGTTTCTACTCATTTTAGATACCATTTTACTAATTTGCATCGACCACGAAAGTGTTTCATCAATAATCACGCCCAACAACTTAGCCTCTTTAACCTGTTCAATAGCAGTACCTTGTAAAACCAGACTCAGTTCAGGATTAGATCTCAGCATATGTCTAGAACCCAGCATAATACTCTTTGTTTTTAAAACATTCAGTTTTAGCCTATTTTCAATGACCCAGTTAGAAACCAGCATTAACTCCTCTTGTAACAGCATATTAACAGAAACAGAATTTTCTCTTGATACATACATTGTAGTGTCATCTGCATAGATTTCCATACATGCACTTTTTAGTACATGTGGTAAATCATTAACAAAGATTGAGTAAAGCAATGTTTGTTAATGATTTAGCACATGTAAATCAGATGTGCGTGCTTCCCTTTTGGGTTTTGTCTCCTTTGTGTAAACAAACATTTAAGACAAAATGGTGTAAACCGTTGAAGACAAAAGTGAGGACGCAAATTGTGATTGGCCAGAATGAGATGATGTATGATGACGTATGCGGCCTGACTTCACACAGGTGTGATTCTTTATAGATGTCATGGTTAGTTTCATAGATTTGTTTGACAGCAGCAGTGTGCACTCTCCGCCGCGTTTCCAGCTTGTCGATCTGCTTCTATTTTGTAATTAGAATCTGTATGTAAAGTCTCACCTAGACGCATGATCTGACACACATTTCGACCTGATGTTCAAGATTCAATTTATCCCCCGAGCAAGCAGGCCGGCTCTATTAGCTCAATGGTGAAAATGTCAGAAAATGTCCAGTGCAGGATCTGGGGTAGAAGAGGAAAGGTACATATGAGTACATCTCATGTACTCATAGTATCAGAACAGGATACCATGCACCACTACTACTAATGGTACCACTAATGGTGGTCTTTGACAAATTGCCACTGTAGCTTTTGTACGGTTTGATTGCTGTGTCTCATTCTCTGTTAATTAGTGTAGTAGTTAATATAAATTGGAGTGTGGTTTTCAATGAGGACAGGACAGGGTACTGTATTACTAGCCTTGATACATTCTCGCTATCGGACAGAATCCTAACCCTTAATCTCAATGTTTTTCAATTTGTTATGTAACTTAATGCCCTACTTCATCATACAAGGTATTGCAAATAGCAGGTATTGCAAATAGCAGATTTACAAGCAAGGTGATAATAAAAAGAACAGTTTTTCCACCGGACTGACACAGTGACAAAATGTAGCATGTTGGCCGTTGTTCCAGGCTGGGTGCTGATATTTTTATTTACGTAACAATTTCAGATCTGATTATTGGGTGAACAATCGATAGTCTGAATCTGTTTAACTCATGTGTCATGAGTCCTTGACTTGTTTTATTTCTCTAAACACACACACACACACACACACACACACACACACACACACACACACACACACACACACACACACACACACACACACACACACACACACACACACACACACACACACAAACACACAGAGGCAAGGGAGTACAGTACAGTACAGTACAGTACAGTACAGTACAGTACAGTACAGTACAGTACAGTACAGTACAGTACAGTACAGTACAGTACAGTACAGTACAGTACCACCAGCAGTCACAATTGAGTCTGTTTGGCTGCTGTCCATGGTGCTGATCCATGTCTGGTTAGTGTTTGCTTGATGGGAGCTGGCATACAACTTCGTCAAAACAGACCCCTTTTCAGGCTTTTTGCAGACATGCAATAAAGTGGTTCTCAATCTAATCTGGATCAGAGCCCACTTGAAAGCATCTTGAAAGCATTCTCCTTGGCTAATTAGCAGGAATGTTGCACAATGTAAAAGTGAAAGCTCTGTTGATGTAATGTTGTGTTGTGTTTTGGTTCAGTGTTTTAATTCACATTAAGGTTTCCCTCTAGAAGTTGCAGTGAATTTAGGTGAATAAGGATGATGATACATATTGTGATCTCAATGTTGATGAAAAATAACTGGGATATTTATTGTGGCCATGAAGTGTGCAGCCATGCCATAAACTTATAAAGATTCTTAAAAATAAATAATATAAAACTCAATGCATACCAAAGTCCAGTCCACACAGTATTTGCCTCCCTGCCTGGCAATGACAATCACATTATCTTCAAAGGCAGCTGTGAGAAAATGTGAAATCAAATTATGTTTTCTTTTCAAAGTCAACTCAGGACTCTAAGCACTCAGAATGACCTCCAAGTTAAAGGGCCACTTCACGCCTTTTGCAACCAGATCTTATTTTAATGATGTTTGGGAGACAAGAAAGACTTTCCTGGGGTTTTTATGTGGGTAATTTGTGTTTTTAGATATTTTGGTATTTCAAAGTGTCTGTCAAAGTCGTACGATTAGTCACACACGTTACCGCAGTGAAATTTGTTCTCCACATTTGACCCATCTCTTAGAGCGGTTAGCCGCAGCGTCTGCCATGCTCAGTGATGTAAATAGGGTGCGTTTTGCGTCCCAAAACGCACTTTATAGTTTTGGGCCGCACTTAAAAAAACCCTCAGCGTACAGTAATAATAATCCACGTGAGAAAATAAATCGCGGGAAAAATAATGCGGTAAAACAAATAATCTACGGACACGATCATTTTGCATGGCCGCATGCGACCTCATCCTACGTTATAAACAATAAAATCCACGTAGGACTCGTTGTAGAACCACTAGTTAACAACAACAAAGTCTGACGGGCGCCGCCATCTTGCTCAGAGACGAGCGCTGAGCGGAGCGCAGCCTGGAGACCAGAGCCGTTTAGAGAGAGAGAGTGACGACAACATACCGTTCAGTGACTCATGAAGCTCCGTGAATAAACAGTGAACGGGGTTGTCGCAACTCTCTCATCTACACGGCGCTGCCTCCGACAGAAAGACAGGCGAACATTTTTGAGCATGACAAACAGAGTAGACCCGATTGAATGGGAAACACACATTGTGTACTGTAACAAACGCCGACACTGTTGTATGTTGTGCGTTGTGGTCCGGTGCCCCCCCCCCCAAAAAAAAAAGAAGTGCCAAAGCCAACTGCAGGGCAACAAAACATATTTGCAACCCTATTTTCTAAATCTAACATCATCATCTGCTAATGATGATGTGTGCTGCTGTGCACAGCCTACCTCCTCCATGACTGCTTCTACTTAATCTCCAGGTTAGTTTTGTAGCATTCATTTTTATTTTGTATGTATTGTGTAATGTGTCATAAAAACATTATTAACAGTTAAAACTGGCAGAATTATTATAGATTTCATATAGCCAAAATCAAATGAAATATGTATGTAGTATGAATGTAGAGCATTTTTTTTTATTCTAATTTATTTTGCTAGCTTTAGTTATTTTTCTACATGAATATAACCACATTATAACCATATAAGATGAAATGGGAGTTAAATGCTGCAATTTGTAAAAATGGCAAAATATGACTCTTAAACGTCACTGAAGTGGGACTCATCAAATGTCCCTGGGACTCATCTAAAAGACCACCCCTGCATCCCGGGACTCATTACATTGAAAACCTATTTACATCACTGCATGCTCGCGAATCATTAGTTGATTTGACCCCCCAATCCAACCCATTGATGCTGAGTGCCAAGCAGGGAGGCACAGTCTTTGGTATGACCCGGCCGGGGATCGAACCCCTGACCTCCCAGTTTCAGGGCGGACACTCTAACCACAAGGCCACTGTCTGTGATGTCATGGACACTGGTCTTACTGCTGGATTACTACAACTAGAATTTCGCGGGCCTTTGGCCCGCTCATCCTAGCGCCACGCGTCGCAAATGGGAAGAAGACAATAGCGGGAGGGCGATAGTCTGTTTGTTTTGCTTGTTTTTATTTCCATCTAAAAGCAAGCATGGCAAGTGGCAATATTTCTATATACCAAGTTGCTTGGATGTCGTAAATGTGGCAACCTAGCGGGAATAGTATACTGTAGTCCTTTGCACTGTCCTCTACTCCACTGTACTGTACTGTACTGTACTGTACTGTACTGTACTGTACTGTACTGTACTGGTCTGCTCTCGTCTGTACTGTACTGTACTCTACTATACTGTACTGTACTGTACTGTACTGTACTGTACTGTACTGTACTGTACTGTACTGTACTGTACTGTACTGTACTGTACTGTACTGTACTGCTCTTGTCTGTACTGTACTGTACTCTACTATACTGTACTCTACTGTACTGTACTCTACTGTACTCCACTGTACTGTACTCCACTGTACTCCACTGTACTGTACTGTACTGTACTGTACTGTACTGTACTGTACTGCACTGTACTGTACTGTACTGTACTGTACTGTACTGTACTGCTGTGGCCTGTGTATTTGTGTGCGCACATGCGTGTGTGTATGTGTGTGTGTGCAGTGAAAAGGGTAGGTGCCGGTCATCATTCCCCGGCACCTCCCCTTTGTGAATTTGCATCACAACGAAATGTTGCGCAATAACAGTGTGTCTAACAAAAGTAATATGTGTACAGTAAATATGACAGTTGCGTGGATGCAAAGTAGTGGTTGATGTCTGGACAGGCATGTTGTTGGTGTTGTGCATGGTGAGATGTGTGCAAACGGTGTGGTTTGGTAGGAGAAGGCGGACAAAGGATGGGGTGTTGCGCTGTCTCTTAGGGTGGCAGGATGACCATAATTCATAATTCCACCTTGTGGAGAGGGGGAGGGGCTGTCTTACTGAGACAACATGTAGTCCATGAAGGAAGTGAGACCAGTTTCCATCACATCACTGGCACTTTGTCTTCCCAAACATCATTAAAATAAGATCAAAAGGGGTGAAGTGGCCATTTAAAGGAGCACTTATAACTGGCCCCTCTCTAATGCTCATCATAATATCTTTCTGACTACTCACTCAGAGGAGGGCTGAGGACACTGCCTACCAGTCGGCATCATCAATTGGGATGTTAAAGCTAATACAACTGAAAAGTCAAAATAGAAGCCATTGATCTGGAGGAAAAAAAAATACATGTTATCAAAATGATCAAACGTGTCTACTGATGACGTCACATATAGGCAGACGTCTGAGCGGTCCACAGACCTCCTCAGAGACACAGACCTAATACATTTAGAAAATACATAAAGATATAATTGTGTACAAGCCCATTAGGCCTCTACTAATCAGGATTTAATGAGCAATTACCTATTAGCTTAGTTTGTATAAACACATAGGACATCCTGGTCAAATAAATAGAGTAATCCACCCTGCAAACAAACAGTGGGGGAAATTAACCCATAGTGGGCGGGAACCCATTTTGGTGTTTTAAGCATTATGTTATGCTTTAGCTGTTGAGCTTTTTCTACGAGCTTGTAGATCTGCTATTTTTGAAAAGTCGTGAAAATGCGGCACAAATCTTTGAATATACTTCAGAGCGAATGTTTTAACTCAAATCTTTGCTTCTGGAATAACATATTTTCAGACGGGGGTCTGTGGCCAATTACATTTTTGGGGTCCTTGACATGAAATATTGAACACCACTGATATAGAAACGTGACGTTTTTCAAAAAATGGTGAGGATTTAGAAGATCTTTTAAATTTTGATGTCAGGCCTAAATGGGTTAACTGAGCACATTTACGTGCAGAGAGCCATGCGACGTCTGCACGTGCAACCTTTTTGTGTTTTTATTTTTTTATTTTTTTATTTTTTTTGCCTATTGAATTTTCCTCAAATCTTCCCTTCATTTTCCATCATTTGACCACCTGGCACCTGCAGTGGGTCCAGCCAAAACATCAGAGCTACAGTTTGAGGACATTTTTATCTCTCTACCGCCGGCACCACTTCAGCCAGCCCAGCATGAGATAATTAACCAGAGTCCATTCACCTACTGTAATGCTGCGAAGGTCGGAAGACATTAACACACTTCCAAACAGTGTACATTGTTTAAGTCACAGGAGCATGGTTTTCATATTGTAAATATGAACGTTAGCCAAAATGGGAAAATAGCCGGTCTACAAGCTCACAACGCATCGCAGTGCAACGTGTTGTGAGCTTGCAGATCCGCGTTTTCAGAGTGCAACACCTGAGCGCAACCAAACATAAAATGTATTGTCTTTCAGTTCTAGACTGGTCCCTCCCTTTCAGATTGCAACACCCAAGCGCAACCAATCTTGACTGACTTGTCTTTTAGTTTCTAGTCCCTCCCTAGCATGTTAGTATATTTAGTTTTAGTTTCAGTTATCTTAGTTGTTATTTAGTTGTTATTTAGTTTTCGTCAGTGAAAAAAATCTAGTTGTCGACGGACATTTTTCATCATAGTTTTAGTTTTCATAGACAAAATTAACACCGGTTTGTGTGTGTCTCTCTCTCTTGCTCAGGTGGTCTGTTTCCACGGGGTGCGGATCAGGAGTATAGTGCGTTCCGGGTGGCCATGGTTCAGTTCGGAACGGCAGACTTCAGACTGACGCCACACATAGATAACCTGGAGGTGGCCAACAGCTTCGCTGTCACCAACTGCTGTGAGTACCTGTCTGTCTGTCTGTCTGTCTGTCTGTCTGTCTGTATGTCTGTATGTCTCTCTCTCTGTCTGTATGTCTCTCTGTCTGTCTTCTGAAGCTGACCAATACCAAGATGTGCGTGCGTGCGTGTGTACGTGTGCAATGTTGACTGAATTATCTTATTTTAATTTACCATTCACGTGTCATAGCATGAGTTTTGAGTGTACTGTATGTAGCTCTGAGCAGCTTGTATAGTCCACCCATTTGTGGTGAAACAAGCACTCTGCTTGTTTGAGGCTCTGTGTCACTTTAGCTTTCTGTCTGTTGGTACACAGCTGGCAGGCAGCACTGTTTGATGAAAGTAAGGCCATGATGGAATTTTATACTTTGGCATCAGCGTGTTTACTAAGCTCCTAGATCCATCATTGTCAACGATATGAAATGGCCGTAAGTCCTTGGCTGTATAATATATTCACCCATGCGTCTTGTCAGTTCTTCAGCTCTTGGGATGTTATGGGGAACTGTAGCTCTGGTCCATATAGTAGCCTTAAGGACTTCTCCTTAATGCTATGGTACTTTCAACTTCCTGCGCATGCATGAAAGACTGCAAGCCCCGGGTAACTAGGTTCATCATAGGGACCTCCACGAGGGCCTCATCTGATGATCTAAAGCTCAAACCACACCAGTTGCAACTCCTTGCAACAAAACCGTTTTAATGTCAACCACACCAATGCAACTCCTTGCAAATCAAGGAGTTGCAACTGGTGTGGTTTGGGCTTAAGGATTTACTCAGATAGGGGCCAGGCGTCCAGCCCATTCAGGGCTTTATGTAATAAGTAAAACATTTTAGATCGCTCCGGGAGCTTACAGGCAGCTAGTATGGATGTGATATGTTTCCATTTCTTCGTATTAGTAAGCAGTCGAGCAGCAGAGTTCTGTATCAACTGCAGGCCGCGGGATATGGTTTTCTTGCTAAGGCCAGAGTAGAGGGAGTTGCAGTAATCAAGGCATGATGGTATGAGTGCCTGAATAACCTTCTTGAGGTCAGGGGCTGACAGGAATCACTTGATTGTTGCAATGTTGTGTGGAATAACAGGATTGTGAAATAGCCAGAAGTGACACACTTTTTTCACAGAATATTCATTTTCACTACGATCGCACCCTGACTGTTGATAATGAGAGCGCCTTTTTCTTTTTACCTTTTAGATACAATTTATTTAATCTAAATACTGAATCAAGCAACTTAGAAACTGTCTGCTGATAAAATAATCTAAATAAATGATCCAAAAAATGTCCTTACTGTATGTGGCTTTAAAAGAGGATGTGTGGATGGATCATCACTGTATCATTTTCAAGGCAGTCTATAATTAGTCGCAATAAGCTTCCCAGCCTCGTATTAATGTCACTCACTGCGGTTTGTGCTCACACCACTACGCTTTGCACGGCTATCTGTTTTCCTGTTCTAACTTTTTTGTATAATATGCCTACTGGTCATTTAGAAAAAGTATGCCTATACGCACTTACACGCACGCACGCACGCAGGCACGCACGCACGCACGCACGCACATAGTGAAACAAAAATCTTCCATTACAGTGGGAGTGTGACAGGTATTACAGTAAAGTGACATAGTGGTCATGGAACATTAACTCATAACAAAAGCGTTGCTGGTCGTGGTTACAAAATACATGCCTCGGGTGGTCCGCGATCCTCCCGAACGCCGGGATAATTATTGGCCCTTGAATAAGGCACCTCACAGAAAGGACCTTTGGAGAAGAGACTATTCAGACTGAAACAATTCTGGCAATAAATGAGTAAAAGTAATTATCTGGAAATAAGAGGTTTCTGCCCGACAACAACAATATGTCTAATACAGTACATGATGATCCAGGACGTTTGAAGACAGACTTTCTATCACCACATTTTTGGAACAGAGCATGTTGGATTTACTATATTTACACACTAATTTGCTAATCGTGGTTTCTGGAACAGTCCCCACAAGAGATCATACTTCCCAAAAGTATGTTTTCCATAACAAATATTGTCAGGAACTGGTAATCCAATATATAATCTATCATGTGTTATCTATACTGTACTAGCTTGTGTTATTATTCAGCCCATACATTGACTACTCAACTACTAGCCACTATACTAGACAACATGATTCATTTAGCGTACATATTACATCTTTACTATCTAATATCCCACTAGCAGCTAGTAGGCTAGGCGGATAGGCAGATTGTGGATCCATGACATTCTTTACATAACAAAAAGTATTTGGACAGATTTAACAGCAACCCAAAGGCTACTCTCTCGCTTGCTCTCACTCTCTCCTCACCGCAAGACTTAATTCAAAGACTATTATCAGCGATAACGTTTAGTTTTCTTATTTGTTATTAATACGAATAATGAAAAATCAAATGCTTGATAGGCTACTCTGCCGTTTCTGAGCACGGGAACGATTACCATTTCTGATGCTTCTCAGCTTCGCAAAGTCGTTGGTGCCCACTGCCTACAGGCACGCGCCTGATGGATAATCTGACCCAGACCGATCAATGTTTCAATCTCAAATTATGTTTCGAAGCTCAAAGCTGAGTATCTCAGCCAGGTCATCGTCATCCACAGTGCCATGTCAAATGTGAGTGTTGTGGTGAATATCAGATCTAAGCAGTGGACATGTTGTGAATCAGCCTACATATAGTTGTACATCTTAATCTGAATAATGAGTTCTCTAAAATAGGAAGGAAATACTGTATCTGCTCTATCACTGCACTCAATTTCAGAGCAGCTCAGCTTCTTTTTTTATTTTTTTACTCACTGTACCTTAAGATAGCAATGCGCCAGCAATGCACCAGAACACATCTCCTTGTAACCACTTGAACCTCAGCGTTCCATATTCTTAGGGGGAACATTAGCCAAAAAAAACAGATCTACAAGCTCTGAGTCTAAGAGCTTGTAGATTGGCTATTTCTGGGGAAAAGTAGGCTACAGTTGCAACGCAAGTCCAGTTCAGACAATGGTTCTGAGCGTCTTCAGGTCCCCCCCCAAGAATCATATTTGAACTGGGGACCCTCCAAAATAATCACATTTGAACTTCAGACCCCGCACCCTCACAAGCTTTGCTTGACTTGGTCCCACAGATACAGATGTGAAAATAGCTAAATATAACATTATACACCACATATCATTATCAATATGTATTCCTTGACCACAAGCTCTGAAACCATGTATTGTGCATCATTGTAGGTCAAACCATTAAAAAGTTCATTTTCACGGCAGCCATTTTGGATTTTGGACTCTAAAAAAATGTCCCCACTCCCCACTCTTTTAAAAAGTACACCCTGGCCAAATGTGTTTAATAACCCTCCTAGATGACAAATCCATTGAGAAACTGACCTTTGCTCTCCGCAGTCACGGAAGTGCCATAAATCAGTGGTTCCCAAACGTTTTCATGTCAAGGACCCCCAAATTGACACGAATTAGCCCGCGGACCCACATTTGAAAATATATGCCAGTGACCCCCCATGAGATTTGTACGGCTCTAGCAGAGATTCTCAACCCGTTTAATTTCAAGGACCCCCAGTTTGACATGCATTAGTCTACGGACCCCCATGTAATGGCATTTCTATCTCTGGGACCCCCAATTTATATTGTAAAATCAATGTTAATTTTAACAAACGGGTCAATTTGGTTCCATTTGTACACTCTCAGAGTTACAGACCCATAAGGGTCCATATGGTTCCAAACTAAACTATCATAGCTGGGGACTATACTATACTATACTATACTATACTATACTATACTATACTATACTATACTATACTATACTATAAAGTGCTATGACAACATACAATGCAATTCTAGTGCTGTCTACATCACATGCAATAAGTCTGTATAAAATGCTACAAAAGTGCTCTCTAAGCGTCTAGGGTGTTACAAGCTTACAGCACGTCACTGTGACGTTTTGTAAGCTTGTAAATCAACTAATTCCGCTGTTTTGTGGAAAAGAGAAATTATTAAATGTCTCAGTCATTTCTTTGTATTATGTAAGTCATCTGCCCTGCGCAATTTGTGAACAGAAATACAAATTGTAACATTCCAATGTTCAATGCAAAGAAAACACAATTAAATCGTTAATCACAATTATTTGTATGACAATTCATAGTCAACTTAAATATGTAATCGTGACAGCCATAATGAGCACATATATACGTACGTATACATTCAACGCTGGGTGTGAACAAGGGCACGTGGTTGCTGGAAACTAGAAGTGACATTCGTGCCACTTTGTGCCTGGTGCAAGGAAAAAGGCCCTGTCTTGTTTTATACAATACCCGGCAGCCCGGGGGAACTTCTTTTAGATTAGATCATCATCTTCATCAAGAGGGACAACCAACTTAACAGTTTGTGAAGGTCGCTTGGCGCATTCAATAGACTAATATAGGCTATGTGCACAGCAGCCATATTGGAAAGGAATTGGGCCACTTCCTTCCTGTACAGTTCTTACCATATACTAATTAAAGGACCACTTCACCACTTTTCAACCTATCTTCATATAATTGGTCCTCACCAGGGCTTGACATTAACTTTTTGAGGAACTTGTCCTTTTGACAAGGACATTTCCCATTCACTTGTCCAGGCATAAAAGTTACTTGTCCGAAGCACGAGCACACACAAATACCTTTTAACACAACGCATGCCGCCAGCATATCTCAAAATATAGGCACTAGAGTGCCAGCAGATATGGCAGATGTTACGAGTGCAGTACTTAGTTTGGACTAGTCATTGGTTAGACCAGGCATTAGTCCTACAACCTACAGTATCTCAAACCCTCACCCTAACCCTAACCTCCCATGGGGCAGCATACCTAAACCTAACCTTAACCCTCTCCCAACCCTTAACGCACCCCTCACCAACCTTAATCCGGTCGTCTTAACGCACCCCTCACCACTCTGAAAAGCCCCGCCTTCCGTTTCCCCCCAAACCCAAAACAAGGAGGCATAATCTTCCATTCTTACCTCGCGCTGGTCACACTAAAGTCTCTCTAGAAGCGTTAATATTCCAAACGAGAGGCATGCTGAAGTCAGAAATGAAGACAGAACATTGTCATTTTGGTCAAAACCATGGAGAGTTCTATTAGGAGATAAGAGCTGAGCCATTCTTTTGGAGCCGCAAACAAGGAAGTGAACGGCAGTGCGCTTGTGTGAATCAACAAGGAGTATATTGCAGAAGGAGAGGCCAACCCCTCTCCTATGGCCCCTTATTGTATGTGTCTGTTTTTTTTCTTCGTTTGTTTGTTTGTTTTCCTTCTTCTTCTTCCGCCAACAATTGCAGTTCTAGCTTAACCGTGTAGTCTGTTTTCAGTAGACGGCTATGCCAATGCAAAGCCCACAACTATTGGCCAAAGGGTGGCGCTATAGCACTCAATTGAAAATGCAAACTTTGAACCATTTGACCATCAGCAATAAAACTTCGATACAAATATGCGTCTCCTCACACCGAACAACTTTCGTGTTATGACTTTTGAACTGTACCTTTAGATCACCCACTATGTTGAATTATAAATCTTTTTTTTAAAGGTTTTATGAGCCAATAAAAACCGCGGTTTTATGAAAATTCTTCTTTTACATACATGCAGAGTCGTGTATGAAACTTTACAGTATGGTAGAGGGTCATGCCAAATAGCACTGAAACCAGTCTTACTTAAATTGGCCAAAAGGCGCTATAGCAATCGTTTGAAAATGAAACCTTTGAATAGCTATTTGAATAACATAACTCATGCCTCAAGTAATTTGTCCCAAAGCCATGGCACTTGGCTTCCACAACTCACACTCATGCGGAAGGGGTCTGTACGCTTTTCCGACCAGTCATTGGTCCGACATGCGGAAAACAACCGGATTAAGGTTGGCGAACATGCGTTAAGGTTGGCGAACATGCGTTGCTCCGTGCTTGTGGTTATGGTTAAGTTAGGGTTTGAGGTAGGTTGCCGTTGTCGGACCAATGACTGGTCGGAACTGCACACATCTGTCACTTTGTACGTGAAGACATTTGTAAAAAAATAATAATAATAATAATAGCTGCAAGCAGCGATAAGAGGGCCAAGGAATGCAGCAATAAGAAAAAGACTATATGCAATATGCACATTAAGCAGGTCTGTTTGGGGTCTGTGTGGGGTACGAACAGCTGCAATACCGCTAGATGACCTAAAGTGGCATCGTTGAGCAGCCTAAAAAGGCCATTTACACTGAGCACTATAACTATAACTGCAGCCAGCCAGCGGTGTTGTTGAGCAGCCTGCACCGCTCAGTTCACACGTGTGTGATTTTTTTCGTATTGCTTTGTTGGCCCCGTCTTATCGCTGCTTGCAGCTATATATATTTTTGGTTTTTGTCACATTCCTAAGCCAATAATTTGATGACCGGCAGAGACTCAGTAGGAATCTCTTTGCCTCTTTGAGTCTGTAGGGACTCAAAGGGACTTCTCTCCCGGTTCAGTCAACTGATTCAGTAGAACCGCTGCTCCTTCACTTGAAAGGGGTCCGTTAACGTGGTTCAGGCATCTAGTACGGATGCTTGGATGTTCTTGTTGAACGTCCCACTGGGAGGAGACCCCCGGCAGACCAAGGACCAGATGGGGTGGGGGGGGGGATTATGTCTTCACACTGGCCTTGGAACGCCTTGGGATTCCCCAGGGGGAAGTGGCTAGTGTTCCCTGGAAAGAGAAGTCTGGAGCTCTCTGCTGTAACTGTTGCCCCTGCACGACCCGGTAGAGGATGGATGGATGGTTTGATTGATTGATTGATTGATTGATTGATTGATTGAATAAATACTTTATTTTCACGAGTGATAACAGTAGGACAGTATAGTCAAAATCACAAAGAGCCCTGAGTTGCTTTCCATTGTGGTCCATTGTACTCAATTAATTAACAAGAGATACAATACATATACATTACCTATTGGTGAAAGCTCCAGTAGCAGTAAAATTATGTGGGACTCCCTGAGCAAGTCAGTAGTTTGACTCTCTCAACTTGCCCCCAAGTTGTGTGAGGATATAGAATTCTAGGTAGGCGGCAAAGTTAATTTTGACAGCAAATAGACAAAATTGTCTAGTTTTCGTCAGTGAAAAAAAGGTAGTTGATGGACATTTGTTTCACATATTTTTAGTCGACAGAAATAACACTGGCAGGTGAATAGTGATTGTATGACCAGAATCTGATCAAAGGCTTCAGTTTAGAGTTGTGAGGGACTCTTCAGTGTAGCTGCAATGATCGCACTGAATGCGTCAATTATATCCTTCCTTAACTGCATGGGATCAGATAGTGAATATTACATTACTGGGATCAGGATGGGGGCAAAGAAACATGATCAGAACATTCCTGCCCCCAAGCAAATATAGTTTTGCATCAAGGGCACGCTGTCCTTCTTTACCTCATTATCTGCTAAATCTTATGTCACACTCCACTCTTCTTTAAACCAATGGTTCTCAAACCTTTTCATATCAAGGATCCCCAAATTAATGTAGCCTACAGTATGTATCTGGCCACGAACCCCGATCTGAAAAGATTGTGTGCCAGCTGGGTCCCCCGATACAAGAGTTCAGTTGTTTACTCATTCACTGCCATTGAGGAATATATTTGTCATTTCAATCCGTCAAGACCAAGACGTGTTGTCAGGTTGGTTTTCAGTGGTTGATTGATTGACTTTATTAACTTAACAGTTTGCAAAGACAAGAACAGGAGAGTTCAGTAGTCTAATACATTAACTGCCAGGTATTCATTCATTCATTAGTTCGTTCGTTCGTTCGTTCGTTTATTCATTCGTTCGTTCGTTTATTCATTCGTTCGTTCGTTCGTTAATTCATTCGTAAATTCATTCATTCATTCATTCGTTAATTCATTCGTTCGTTCGTTCGTTTATTCATTCGTTCGTTCGTTCGTTCGTTCGTTCGTTCATCCGTTAATTCATTTGTTAATTCATTCATTCATTCATTCATTCATTCATTCCTCCACCACTGCTAGTGGATTTCAGTGAAGACCCTTTTTTGAAGGCCCACAGGACGCGATACGTGAGCCGGATGTAAACAAATCAAATGCTGTGTTGAGTGACGGACAATTGTATTTTCTTTCACCCAAAAAAATAATTTTGTAACCGCGGTCATCGGTTCTTTAGTTATGGGCCGTTGAATAAAGCTTGTTTTGACCAAAAACGCAATCTGTTTACACTGAGGCTGATGGAGACAGAGTTTTCACTTCGGGTTAATTAGTGTGGTTGCCCTAACAGGGCAACCACACTATAATAATTGTAACACTTTTTTACAGTTGTATCCGTCGCCTAGCAACCTAGAAGCATTCATATGTTGGCGAAGAGCGCCATCTATCGTAAACCACTGAAAAGACCATTGAAGCGTAAAGTGAAGTGTTGGATTAGAAAAGACGTAAAACGACGTCGGAGTCATGTGTTAATACAATAGTTTGATTATTTTGATCTACAATCTCACCACGTGTCACGTTAAACTGATTGTGATAGTACCATTTTAACCTTTTTATTTGTATTTTATATATATATACAATAAAAATGTGTCCAATCTAATCTGTATGTTAGAGTATGCAATACGTTAATACTCTATTGCGTCTCCAGACATTTAGATCGTGTCAAAGGTCATGTCTCACATAGACACAGGATCTGACACAATTAAATGTATCCCCTGAGCAAGCAGGCAGGCTCTATTAGCTCAATGTTAACACTTGCCAGCAACTGGGTTCAAATCCGGGGTAGAAGTGGAACCTTACACACTGTAGTGCTGCTTTAAGTATCCCTGGGGGTCCCCGGACCATACTTTGAGAACCACTGTCTTACAGTGTTGATTTCGTCGACTAAAACTATGACGGAAAATGTTCGTCGACTACCTTTTTTCAATGACGAAAACGAAATAAAAACTAAGCTACGATGACTTAAACTAAGACTAAATATACATACAATTTGTCAAATCATCAGCGTCAACAAATACAAACTAGACTAAAATGTCTGACAGACTAGTGGACAAGAGATCAAGTATAAAAGACAAGTCATTACATGCCTGGTTGCATGATGAAAATAACAGATCCGCTATTTTCAGCATGCAACCAAGTGTAAAATCAGGCATTACAACGCCGTCAAGGCCTGCAAAAATGCATTTTTGTCGTCAAAAAACAACTGTAGATTTAGTCGACTAAAATCCATATGATTTTTAATCGACTAAAACTAAATGAAGTTAATTCCAAAGATTATGACTAAAACTAAATGAAGTTAATTCCAAAGGCTATGACTAAAACTAAAATCAGAACACTGCTGTCTAACTGCTTTACCTTTTGTATGATGTACTTTACATTGGTCCTATAAGAATATTGGACATGGGGCGGCGGTGGCTCAGGGGTAGAGTTTCCAGATGGTAAACGCAAGGTCGCCAGTTCGAACCCGGGCTCCCCCAGAGTTAGTGTCGAAGTGTCCTTGAGCAAGACACTGAACCCCTAATTGCTCCTGATGTGCTGGTTGGTACCTTGCATGGTTTCCGCCGCCATCAGTGTATGAATGTGTGTGTGAATGGGTGAATGTAATGCACAATCTATGTAAAGTGCCTTGGATAAAGGCGCTATATAAATGCACCATTTAATATTGGACATATTTTGTTCCTTTCTTTCTCTATTCTTTAAACCTTGCCTCAAAGTGCAAATGATGCAGTTGTGCCACAATTCAAATAATTGTGTACATCTGTAAACCTGCAATGTGACATTAAAAAATGTCCCTATTGTGGACGTGTCATTATTATATCTGAGTACTCTTATCCAGAGTGACCGGTAATCACATACATAGAATGAAGAGAGAGTCTCTCTTCATTCTATGTATGTGATTACCGGTCACTCTGGATAGAGTGATAGTCTATAGTCACTAGACTATCAGCCTAAACAATATACTAAAATAATATGTGCATTTACCAGGTAAACAATGAACGTAGCACCTCAAAATTGCATTCGTACCATTGTGGTAAAAATAAATAAATAAAAATAGCCAATAAAAATGCAATAAATGAAAAATAATCATGTGGGGATTCCGACCCACAAGTTGATAACCACTGGCCTAGATAGTACAGACAGACAGACAGACAGACAGACAGACAGACAAGACAGATTATTCTTAGCTGTGTGCTCTTCTGTACATTTGAGGAGGTAGGTGTACATACAGTATGCGTCATTGTGATGTCTTGTTACCTACAGTGAGTGCAGTGCAGTAGAGTCACTGCATCACACTCACAGCTAGAATCACAGTGGAAAAAAGCCCCCTGGAGGGCAGCCCAACACTGCCGTGTGTGTGTGTGTGTGTGTGTGTGTGTGTGTGTGTGTGTGTGTGTGTGTGTGTGTGTGTGTGTGTGTGTGTGTGTGTGTGTGTGTGTGTGTGCGCGTGTGCGCGCGCGTGCGTACATGCGCGCACGTGCGTGTGTGCGTACATGCGTACATGAATCATGCATATCGATGTAATGTGTGTGCATAATGTGCCTGTGAATATGAGTATGCATGGATGCTCTGTGCTCTGTGTGTGTGTGTGTGTGCGTGTGCGTGTGCGTGTGCGTGTGTGTGCGTGCGCGCGCGCGCGCGCGTGCGCGTGCGTGTGTGGCGAGATGGGGGGGGGGGGGGGAGGGTGGGACACACGTTGTGCTGGGGGGCACATGTAATTTGAAACAATGACATCTAGCCATATCTTGACACATTGATATTTGATGTTTCGATGTGCCATGCACTTGCATGCTTGTGTGCATGCACTTGCATGCTTGTGTGCATGCACTTGTGTGCTGTGTGTGTGTGGGTGTGTGTGCATGTGTGTGCGTGTACGTTTTGCTTCCCGATGGCGTGCACTGTAAAATCAGTTGTGTTCATTTATCAAGTGTGCAATCCTCTATGCATGCGTTCATGCATAGAGGATTGCATATACTGTAGGTGGGTGTATAGGTGGGTGGCAGTGTGGCCGGATGTGACACGTGACCCACTATTCAAGGATGGCAACAGAAGAAAGCTCTGCAGTACGGCTGGGCACTTCACAGAGGATTTATCCAAACCGACAATGTGTACTATTAACTCCTACAATTTACAATGTATAGGCATTTAGCAGAGACTTACAATAGGCAAGGCAAACACAGAAAGATAGCGTTGTGCATTGCCTCGCGTAGCCAGACAAATCTGCCCTTGCAAAAAATAAATTGCTCCAGGCAGATTAGGTCTGGCATTGCTCAATTGCTCAAATGGTTGTAGCTTTCACATCCATGCAGTCTTATGCAAAGGTTAAATGTAATTTAGATTTTGGTATCCTATAGTTTCTATAGTTTCAATATACAGATTATATATATTTTTATATCAAACTGTTGCTGACTGATCCTAGGTTATCTGTGATCCTAGATTGCTGAGGCACTACATTGTCTGATGTACAGTATGTGTTAACCTTGCTTACTGTAAATAACTATTATATTAAAGAATGATTACTATATGCCAGGATATCCCCCCGTTCAACCCTTGTTTTGAAGATCCAAAACACCACGACCGGAACCGGATGTTGACTGAATGGTGTGTGTGTGGGGGAGCCATCCAATAGAATGACAGGTTGTTGGCCCGTTTGGTCAACCCTCAGCCCTCCTCCTCCGGTGGGGCGCCGCATGTGAGCCATATGCTTTTCTGGGCATAGAGAGGCGGAACAAACTAGCGCTGGAAACCGACGGCGACTTCCTATTGGTTCACCAACCTATGAGCCCGTCCTCCCGCTCCCCTACTCCTCCCCGCCCCAGTAGAACGCCGCGGAGAACGTCACCACATGACTGCACTGTGTGCACTGCCATTGGTTAGCGAAATGGCCAGGTTTTATATTTTTTCCTTTGAAAAACATTCAGCCTGATTTGGAGGAAACTGATAACCCAACTAGAAAATGTATTTTCTGGTTATTATAGAGCTGGAGAGCTATTTTGTAGAATGTTTGCCTTTTATGCCCAGAATCAGTATGCTACTGTTCATCATGTGGCTATAAGTATATGATACGGCTAAAATCTTTATTTGTGTGTGTGTGTGTGTGTGTGTGTGTGTGTGTGTGTGTGTGTGTGTGTGTGTGTGTGTGTGTGTGTGTGTGTGTGTGTGTGTGTGTGTGTGTGTGTGCACGTGCGTGCGTGTGTCTCAGGGTGGGGGCAGGGTGCCTAGTCAGCCGTTCTGCGCCGTCGGCTTTTTCCCTTTTTCTTCGCTGCAGCATCGCTCGGCCCTGCCCTACATACGCACGCACGCACGCACGCACGCACGCACGCACGCACGCACGCACGCACGCACGCACGCACGCACGCACGCACGCACGCACGCACGCACGCACGCACGCACGCACGCACGCACGCACGCACGCACGCACGCACGCACGCACGCACGCACGCACGCACGCACGCACGCACGCACGCACGCACGCACGCACGCACACACGCACACACACACACACACACACACACACACACACACACACACACACACACACATTGCAAGCAGCCTGGGAGTCGATGTCCCATCTTCCCTTTCAGAGTGGCTGGCTGAGATGAATGTCGTGTCATTGTCTTGGACAATTCACCCAAAAACATAATTCCTGGCTTTCTTAAGGTTTCTGAGTGGTGCTAGCCACTCCTATGCGGAGCTATGTGTGTATGCACACACACACACACACACACACACACACACACACACACACACACACACACACACACACACACACACACACACACACACACACATTTTAATAATTTATTTATGTCCACATAAGAGATACAATACAAGGACACAAATATTTACAAGGTGCTGTACAGAGTGCAATCACACACACATACACACACACACACACACACACACAAAGGCCAGGGAGGAGTACAGTACAGTACAGTAGGCCTACAGTACAGTAACATTGACAGAAACATACTTTCAACCATTTCAATTGTGGTAATAGATCTACTATTACCGCAATATATATTGTTGTCTCCGCCAGGCCGCCATGCCAGCCTCTGTCCGTGTCCATCTGTGTGTGTCTGTCCGTCCGTCTGTGTGTCCGTCCTTCTGTCTTGTCTGTGAACAGCTAATCTCTGGCATTGTTGGATTGATCACACACACTCCCTGGATACCAGTACAGAGCAGAATTCACCTCTTCCCCATTCCCCCGAGGCCGACTTTTGCAAAACACATTTTTTGACAGTATTACTTCCTACAGATTTTGTACAAACATCACGCCATCACGTCATTGAAATAAACAAGTCTGTCAGATTTTGTATCTACAATAACAGCTGGGGGGACGCCTTCATTTCCCTTCATCAGCCACTATACTATTGTGCTGGTGTGTTTCCTTGCAGAAAGACTTTTGGTTTTGGTTCCACTGTTTATGTTGTTGACATTTCTACTGTTTATGTTGACATTAATCCCTTGCTGGGACATGTTTTTCTATGAGGGGAGGGGGAGAGCTCAGCCAGAGCCTGATCTCCACAGTGGTTGTGCACTGAGTTGATTGATTGGGCCATAAAAGTGTCAAACTTGTTCTCTGCTCGTTAGTGTTCTCTCTAATCAATTAAAGCATGAAAGACTACCTGTCTGATGCCTGTCAGAGGGAGGAGGGGGGAGTGTGTTTTCCCTTTAACTCAGAGTGCCCGGATTTCCTCTTTCTCCTATGCCCAGCTTTGTCTGTTTGTGTGTACCCCATAGCGATGATTTGATGGAGCACCAGATAGCGATGATTTGATGGAGCACCACATAGCGATAATTTGATTGGCTGAGCAAAGTACGCGTTGAGGGTAAAAATCACACCCGTGTGAAGTGAGGGCCGCTCTTATCATGGTACATGTTCATAACGTAACATGTCGATTTGCTCGTCCACATATGACGTAAATTCTCCATTCATTGTCAATGGGAATTTAATGTTTGTGTAAGATGAAAATCTACACTAATAGCTCAATATAGGAGGGGCTAGTGCCCGTCAAAAACTGAGGACCGAAAAGTGAAGACGGAAAAGTGAGGGCACACATTGTGATTGGCCGGAATGAGATGTTGTACTGTATGATGATGTATGATGATAATCATCATCCTCCGACTGTCGTCGAGATCCTAGATGCCACGTCTTTCCATTGGGTCCTGTCAGCCATCGCTGCTCCCAGTTCTTGGAATGTCAGTCCTGTGTCCCTGGAGATTGTGTCAGGATATGTATTATGTATGAGGGGATATGTATGAGGGGGATATGTATGAGGGGCGGCGGATTTATGGGGGCGGCGGTGGTTCAGTGGTAGAGAGGCCAGATGGTAACCGCAAGGTTCCCAGTTCGAACCCAGGCTCCCCCAGAGTTAGTGTTGAAGTGTCCTTGAGAAGACACCTCTAATTGCTCCTGATGTGCTGGTTGGTGCCTTGCATGGTTTCCGCTGCCATCGGTGTATGAATGTGTGTGTTAATGGGTGAATGTAATGCACAATCTATGTAAAGCGCCTTGGATAAATGCACTATATAAATGCACCATTTACCATTTATGAGGCGGGGCGGGGGGTTAGAATAGCGGTGCTGGCGTTACATAGGCTACAGTAAGATATAAGACAAACACACTTGGAATGGGAAATAGAGGGAAAATGGAATTGGTAGGGTTTTTCTTTCTACCGACAGTGTGTACTGTAATATTTTGTATGTGGAAAGTGAGTAAACTACCTCGACGCACCCAAGGTCTCCTGTCTCACTGTTTCCTTACTCCACAGTATATAACTTTGTAATGCTACTGACGTTTGTGCACAACAATCTTGAAAACAAAGTAATACATTGTGGGTTCGAGCTGACAGGCCCTTCTAAATGTCGATCAAGTCACCTTAATTCAAGTGGCAACATTTTAATTAAATATATATTTTTAGGGGCATGTAATGTGATCTACCTGCACAGCCCTTGTGATCTTCTGGTAGTTCTGAATGATATCTGATATTTACTTGATCCTTGGAGCGGTAGCAGTGACCAGCAAAGATCGCGCTACGACGTGCTACTGTTGTTGTTATTGGCGGCAGTTTACCATAGATCTGCTCTTTGGTTGGATGGGTTTTCCAGAAGATGTTTTTAACACACATGAGGATATGATGTAAGAGCGCTCCTCACTTCACACAGGTGTGATTTATGTTTAATCTAATGTATGAGGGTTATTGTGCGGTGTGATTTGATGAGAATGTTAACATTGTTGAAGCCAATATACTGTACAATGGATTCACAATTGTTTTGTGGCTCAGTATTGATTTATAGTGGGATACAGAATGATTGTAGCCGAGTGTTTCCAGTGAACCAACATGCACAATAGCAGCACCCTGACTCTGTTTGACCAGAATGGATCAGAGCCTTAATTGGTATCATCGGTGACAGCCCTATGAAGTATGAATGTAGTGTCGGAGTGACGTGTGTGGTGTCCAAACGTCTTAGCTGTTGTAAAGAGGTAATAGCAGCGTGTGTCCGTGCGTGCGCGCACGCGTGCATGCGTGCGTGCGTGCGTGCGTGTGTGTGTGTCCAACACGTCCTGGTAGCTGTTGTATAGAGGTAAAACAGTGTAAACCACAAGGCCTCGTGGGACTGATTGTTTCTGCTTCTGGCAGCCTGCAAGAAACATGATGCTGATCCACTGCTGCAGTTGGCAGTGGCGGAAAGTAACCAAATACATTTACTCATATATACTGTAGTAAAGCACTACTGTACTGTGTGTAGCCTTTTTTATGTATGCAATGTAATTTTGTCCAACAATAGCCTATAACGTTTACAATCTGTATGTCAGAGTATGTTAATACAATGCAACTTTTGTATTTTTTCCAGTTTTTCCATGTTTTTATGAGGTGACTATTACTTCATTAGACCCCTTGGTGTGGTTGTTATGTGCAATGACGTCTTCCCTTTGTGGTTTCTTCCTGGAGGCTGAAACCTTGACAATCAAACATGCCAATGAAAAAAACTGTGATATAGTGACATCACAATATCATCCCCTCCTCTAACCCCATCCCCCAACAGCTGTGGGTGCGGCGTCAGTTCAGGTGGATCACCACCCATCACCATGTCCACATAAAAAAATACATTTTAACAAATACTGTACACTTTTTTGAACAATATCTTCCTCCTTATATTATAATAATACCTGATGATCATGTTTAGGGTGGAACAATCTTTAACCAATTTACTGCCAGAATTCTTTCAGTCTGTAGTCCCTTCCCTGCCAAAGGCCCATTCAGTGAGGTGCCTTATTCAAGGGGCAAAAATTACCCCGGGTCTTAATTCAATATAACGTATGCTGAAAGAAATACCTGAAAACGGTGGGTGACCAACAACAACAAATTAGTACTGAACATTCAGGGAAAATGTTGAATAATGTAGAGATTGAGCAGGTGGAGGAATCAAAGTAAACTGACTCCGCCAGATGGTGTTGGTATTGATTCACAAGTTCACAACACAGCTTCCATCTGGAAACGCTCTGGGGCTGGCGGTGTACCGTCCCGGACTGGGGCTGACCAATCAGCGGCAGCTACGGGCAGGATCTTCCAATCACCTTCCAAGTAGCTTGGAAATAAGGGACGGCCTTCTTCAGTGATTGGGCTACAGTGATCCCAGATGAAAGTTGGTTGTGAAACAAACGTGAAGCAAGCGTCTTCCATCTTGCGGAGTGAGGTTAGAATCAAAGCTCTTCTGGTGAGACATTTAGATCTTGCGAAAGGTCATGTCTCACCTAGACCTAGACACAGGTTCTGACACAAAGTTTGAGCTGGTAAAAATGTCAGCACTTGCGCAGTTACTTTTGCTATTTATTTTTAATTTGATTCAGTTTTGGACATATGAGGTTTCCACCTGACAGAGTGAGACGATAAGCTTATTAAAAATGAGGCTAAAATATGAATCATTCATTTGATCATGCAAGGGCAGTGGTGGAAAAAAGTATTCACATTATTTAGTAAAAGTATCAATACTGTGTAGTAAGTAAAAGTCCGGAATTCGAAATGTCTTGAGTAAAAGTACAAAAGTAAAATGTACTTAAAGGGGCATTCCACTCATTTTCAACATTTTACTATGTCATTAATATACCTTAGAGCTGTTGTGTGTAAATAATAAAAAGGTCCCCCCATTCTGTGTTTCCTAGAACTGTAAGTATGAAAAAAATCATTAACATGGTGAAACACATCTTGATGACATCATCAAGATGTGTTTCACCATTATTTTTTTTTCAGATGTATATATATATATATATATATTAATGACAGTAAAATGTTGAAAATGAGTGGAATGCCCCTTTAAGACAATCTTGTGTTTAGGTATTAAACTCTCCTGTGCCAAACACGAGAACACGAGAAATGTTAAAAGAGTATTAACCGTATTTACTGTATTTTAGCTTTCCGTCACTAGGCTTCCATGGTGTGACGTCCTTGAAAACCAAAAACCTGCACACGCAATATTTTAGTGGCTTTAGAGGCTCCGATTGAGGTGATATGGGGTGAGGGACGATATTAGGAGCTTAATAAAATGTGATCGCGACCTCCTGGTTAGCATATAACGCTAGACTTACATATAACGCTAGACTAGGGTCACGACGCTGACTCAAAAATGACTGATTACTACATCCGGTTCACAGTGGCAAATCACAGGGTCTGTTTTGTGCATTTGTTGGCACTGGCTCCAGACTCCAGGCACCGGCGGCAAGCTCACAATGTGTCACATTGTGATTGTCCAAGGGTTTGAGGTTTGAGGTCAGATGTAGAGTTGCTGGCCGGCTCCTATGCAGATCTAGGTGATGATCCAGTCTTCTCCATGTATGGCTATCCAGGGTTTGATGAGGTCAGTGTCGTGATCTTCAGATATGGAGTCAACCATATATGGAGCGGGTCACGAGGCGTGATGGACTGATGGCCATATGGTGGGGTGACTGAGCGACGGACAGGTTATGAAGGTTTTCATAGTAATCTGTGACCTACGGACGCAATAATATTCACAATCTACAAAGTACTGCATATTGGAAATACTGCAGTACTTGAGTAAATAAATGCACACCACTGCAAGAGAGCAACACTTCACAGCACCAGTAACTGTATTCACAGAGAGAGAGAGAGGGAGAGAGAGAGAGAGAGATAGAGAGAGAGAGAGAACAAGACTTCTGCAGGTTTTAGAAAAAAAGGTTTTACTGCAATGTGATATCTTATTTACAATTCAAATGTTCAAATGGACCGAACCTACGTGTTTATTTTTAAAGGAATATTTGAGCAACATTTGTTGTTATGCTGTGTGTGTGTGTGTGTGTGTGTGTGTGTGTGTGTGTGTGTGTGTGTGTGTGTGTGTGTGTGTGTGCGTGTGCGTGTGCGTGTGTGTTTGAGGGAGACATTATGAAGCAGGATGTTTCATTCCTTTATTCCTTCAGAGAACAAAGAATCAGGCCAGAAAAGTAGGACAACTAAATATACACACTTATGTCCTCGCACGCACGCACGCACGCACGCACGCACGCACGCACGCACGCACGCACGCACACACAAACAGTTCCTTTCTTACGTATTGTGAGTGTGTGACTTTGATGTGACTTTTTTAGTCATCTTGGTGCTCCACAGAGACATGCAGTGATGAGCAGGTGGGGTTCATCACGCAGGACAGTGCATTGCTCAAGGGCACCTCGCCTGGTCATGTTCAAGTTTTGGCTTGTGCATGGCATCCAACCATCTGTAACAACCAAACGGAGACCTCCCAGTTATGGGATGGTCTCTATAACAACCAACTGAAGACCTCCCAGTTATGGGATGGTCTCCCTAACTGAAGACCTCCCAGTTATTGGATGGTCTCTATAACAACCAACTGCGACCACCCAGTTACAAGCGCGTGCTAAGTAGTGTTAGCAACAGTTAATACATTTTAGTGTAAAGGATTGGTTTGACTGCATTCATCTTTTGTCCATATTTGATCCTTTGCTGAAACGAATCCTCTCCTCTCCTCTCCTCACAGTTTGTTCACAGTTCTCCCGCGGGGTGTACGCCATCTTTGGCTTCTACGACAAGAAGTCGGTGAACACCATCACGTCCTTCTGCGAGACGCTGCATGTGTCCTTCATCACCCCCTCCTTCCCCGCCGAGGGCATGAACCAGTTTGTTCTGCAGATGAGGCCCGACATCAAGGGCCCCCTGGTGTCCCTGGTGGAGTACTACAAGTGGGAGAAGTTTGCCTATCTGTACGACAGCGACAGAGGTAACATACAGTCAATGGTGGAAAATGTACTCCGTTGTTTTACTTAAGTAAAAGTATCAATACTGCAATGTGGAACTATACTCTGTTACAAGTGAAAGTCCGGAATTCAACACGTTGAGGAAAAGTACAAAAGTATTGGTATCAAAATGTACGTACTTAAAGTATCAAAAGTAGAAAGTACTCACTATGCAGAATGTACCATTTCAAGTTTATAAATGTATACAAATCTTTTGAAAATAGCACATCTACAAGCTGTGTGTGTGTGTGTGTGTGTGTGTGTGTGTGTGTGTGTGTGTGTGTGTGTGTGTGTGTGTGTGTGTGTGTGTGTGTGTGTGTGTGTGTGTGTGTGTGTGTGCGCAGGTCTGTCCACACTGCAGGTCATCCTAGACACAGCAGCAGAGAAGAAATGGGTGGTCACTGCCATTAACGTGGGAAACCTGAAAGATGAGAGGAAGGATGAGGCCTACCGCTCTCTGTTTCAGGTACACACGCACGCACGCACGCACGCACGCACGCACGCACGCACGCACGCACGCACGCACGCACGCACGCACGCACGCACGCACGCACGCACGCACGCACGCACGCACGCACGCACGCACGCACGCACGCACGCACACACACACACACACACACACACACACACACACACACACACAACTTGCAACTAAGCCTCTCGTGGCTCAAGACCGCTTCAGACAGCCTGTCATTTGAACCACTTAAGCTCTCTAGTGTGAGAGAAATGGACATAAAGGCATAGTTCACAGCCAGATTGAAGAATCTTGCTTCACACTTGTTTCACAAGCTACTTCCATGATCTGTAGCCCAATCGCTGAAGAAGGCCGTCCCTTTTTTCAAGCTACGTACTTGGCAGGTGATTGGTTGGGACGATAGACTGTCAATCATATTGACGTGTGTACATGATGTACAGTAGCCTCGCCAGCAGGAAAGTAAACAACCCCCACAAACGATAGAAGTGTTAACGAACGCCTGATAGCATTATAGGTTTAACACTTTGTGTTAGGTCATGTGTAGGTCGTGTAGGCTTTTAAAAGTGTTAGGTCATGACTCATGTGTAGGTCATGTGTTTAGATGCTTTCACGAATTGAAGACGATTTTCCAATTTTAAGGCGCTGGGAAATACAATTGCAACAGGCGCTTCTCGATGGTGTCACAAGCGGTCTCACCAAGATCGCGCCCGCAGCTGCCGCTGATTGGTTCACCTCCCAGATGGAGGCTGTATTGTGAACTTGTGAACTGGTTAATGTTCACCCCAAAATTACGTTTTCTTTTTTGGCTACTCACCCCATGGAGACATGAATTCATGGATTATTTGTTTGTTTGTTTTTGTCGTCTTCCTTTTTCTTTTCTTACATTTTTATCCCACAATTTTGTAAACCATGTTTCACCCGGTGCCAAATCTGCCAATTGCCTAATCTGTAATCCTGGGCTGTAGGCTACTCTCCCTGTGCCAACCTGGGGAGAGCCGCTTCATGCTTCCTTCAATGCATGACCAGTGAGCTGGGAGGGCGGGGGACTTTACGTGTTGCAGCTGTCCATACTCCATACATACAAACACATTGCTGCATAATGGAGTGGTTAGGCACAGCTCAAAAATAAAAAAATAGAAAAATAAAAATAAAATAAAAAACACATTTTATGAATGCATTATCAACACCCCTAGAGACTTTACATTCCTTTACAAACCGCACACTTTCATGAATATACTATCCACGCCCCTAGAGACCCTAGAGATCCTTGCACACGCTGCGTTTTATGAATGCACTGTAGGAGACTCTCCTCGATACAGCAAACACCGTTTATTCGTAAGGTGACTCAATTTGTCTGTGTTGTACACCCAGGGCGAATATGGTACCCAGAGCCTTCTATTATTAGAGAGTTGCATCAATGAGGGGGGGGGGGGGGGGGGGGGGGGGGGGGTGGCGCCGGTCACGTGGTTCATGTAACTCGAAATAGTGACAAACGCTCATAGACTACAGTGCATTCTGTCAAACTCTGGTTCAGGGCTTTGCCACTATGTGCCAATAGGAGTCTATGTAGAAGAGCCGCCATTGGACTGGCCCCATAAAGTGGAGGCAGGTGACGCAGCTCCCTAATAGAAGCCTCTTTTTTTTTTGCGCCCCCAGGGACCCTAGAGATCCTTGCACACGCTGCGTTTTATGAATGCGCTGTAGATGTGATACGTTGACCTCATATGAAATCTGGGATTTTGTCACATTTTCCTAACAAGAATGATAAGTTTGTTTGTTTGTTTTTAGGACCTGGAGCTCCGTAGAGAACGGCGTATCATCTTGGACTGTGAGCAAGACAAGGTCAAAGACATTATGGAACAGGTTGGTATAGCTACACTAACCAATACCCTACTTACATCTACAGTACGTTTGTCATTTTTTTATGCAGATTCAAAATTGTCATACAAATAATTGTGATTGTCTATTTAGGCCTAATTGTGTTTTTGTCATTGAATATTCGATTGCACATGTGACAAATAAATGACTGGTAATGAATGGTATCAATAATTTGCTAAAATAATGTACTATGGCCAAAACAGAACATTTGATGTAATTTTGTAAAATAATAACTAAATAATAAAAATATTATAAAACATAAAATGTAAAAGTTAATATTAGATACCTCTGCATTGTGATAGTAATCATTGCTAACATTATTAACGTGTGTGCGCGCGCGAGCATGCACACATGCACAGAGATTTCCAGAGTATCCACAGAAAACTAAGAAACAAAACAAAGTACATATTTTAAAGTATGTTTTGTTTTATTTTCACCAGGTGATCACTATTGGCAGGCATGTGAAAGGATACCACTATATCATCGCTAATCTGGTAAGTTTCTGTTTGTTTCTAGTGCCATCTGGCTAAATAACAATTCTCTAACAATTATTCTACATTTTCAAATTGTGTAGACTTCTTGTAAATTAAGTTATGCAGATGTTTAACAATATTTTAACTCTTGAGAGTTAAGTAGTTGAAAGTCTTTGGTTTCATTTTACACTCTCAAGAGTTAAAGATCTATTAGGGTCCATTTGGTTACCACCTACCTGGACCACCTGGTCTAGTACCATCTGACCAAACTACCATCTACTGTATGCTTCTAGTACCGTGTCTGAACAACTATTGTTTATATGCACTGCCATTTGTGCGTGCGTGCGTGCGTGCGTGCGTGCGTGCGTGCGTGCGTGCGTGCGTGCGCTGCTATTTTTGGTCAATTTTGCAATAGTTTTATTCTACAAAATCAACACTGCACTGTTCTATTTCATCCCCATGCAGGGCTTCGTAGACGGTGACCTGTCGAAGATCCAGTACGGTGGAGCCAACGTGTCAGGCTTCCAGATCGTAGATTTTGACGATCCCTTGGTGGCAAAGTTTGACCAGCGCTGGGAAGCCCTGGAGGAGAAGGAATACCCTGGAGCTGACAGCAAGATCCGGGTAAGAGTCACCCAGCAGGGCCCGGACGGCTGGCGTAGTGGTCCGGCCGGGCGCCTATTATATAGGCTGCTCATGTAGTCGTGACAGCGTGTTGTGAGTTCGAGTCCTGATCCTGACGTCCATTGCTGTGTCATCTCTCTCTCCCCATTTCATGTCCGACTACTTTGTATACTATCTAATAAAGGCAGAAAAAGCAATAAATAAATACGTAAATAAATAGGTGATGACAAACTGTGTTACTTCGATTTCTCTACTTTCACTGTACTCGAACTTGGATTTTGGAACACAAAATGTCTCTAGTAACATCTAAACAAACTATATAGCTCTGCTGTTGGGCAGAAACTAGGGGTGTAACGATACATTTTAACAGCGATACGATACGTATCACGATTAAGTGGGCCCCTGAATGCGTGTGTTTGTGTGTTACAGTACACGTCAGCGCTCACGTACGACGCGGTGCAGGTGATGACGGAGGCCTTCCGCTTCCTCCACAAGCAGCGAATAGACATGAGTCGGCGGGGCAACAGTGGAGACTGCCTGGCCAATCCGGCGGTGCCCTGGGCTCAGGGGGTGGAGATAGAGCGAGCCCTCAAACAGGTGACAACACCTTGGTTCTCAAAGTGTGATCCGGGGACCCCCAGGCGTCCTTGAGGGGGTTCCAGGGGGTCCCCAGCTAAATGTGTTAATATAGCATCATAATCACTATACCCACGGGGAGGTGTGCATCCAGACTATAGAGTGTGAGTGGCACTGAGTTTAATGTTGTTTAATGCAATCATGGACTTTTCTGTTTGGATGTATGGGCTGTCAATGCGAGAAAGTAGGGGTTTTTTTGCCACTCAGTAGACGCCCGGGTATGACGATGATGTCACGCGCATAGCCTCTATATAGTATGCAAACATGGGAGTCACTCTCTTCATATGCCAATGGCCATTTATAATAGCTTTATAAATCCACTTACCAGCAACTCTCTGAAGACGCCAAGAACCTTCACTCTAACTGCTTGTGGCTATTTAATTAGCAGCCAATGTGGTGCCAAATTGTGTGCTTATTTACCTGCGCTATTACATTCAATGATACTGTTTGCTATTGCAAGTTCCTTTTTTGTCTGAATTAGCATCCACAAAATGTTTAGTCTCACAGTTAAATGAAGACTGATGGATTTATTGTGTATAGCAACTGTACTGAAATAATTATGCGTGTGTGTGCGTGTGTCTAGGTGCGCGTGGATGGCTTAACAGGGACCATTCAGTTTGATCAGTACGGCAAAAGAGTCAACTACTCTGTCAACATCATGGAACTGAAAACTACTGGACCCATGAAGGTGAGTCATACCCAGATTACGTAGTCTACAAGCATTGCACAATTCCCACAAACAAACAAATAAAAACATTAAATGCACTGTGTGTGTGCGTGCGTGCGTGCGTGCGTGCGTGCGTGCGTGCGTGCGTGCGTGCGTGCGTGCGTGCGTGCGTGCGTGCCTATGTCTCTCAGATTGGCTACTGGAACGAGGTGGACAAGATGGTGGTCACCAAGACAGACATCTACCCCAACGACACCAACGGCATGGAAAACAAGACGGTCATCGTCACCACTATACTGGTAAGGGTCCACCACTAATACTGGTAAGGGTCCACCACTATACTGGTAAGGGTCCACCACTATACTGGTAAGGGTCCACCACTATACTGGTAAGGGTCCACCACTATACTGGTAAGGGTCCACCACTATACTGGTAAGGGTCCACCACTATACTGGTAAGGGTCCACCACTATACTGGTAAGGGTCCACCACTATACTGGTAAGGGTCCACCACTATACTGGTAAGGGTCCACCACTATACTGGTAAGGGTCCACCACTATACTGGTAAGGGTCCACCACTATACTGGTAAGGGTCCACCACATCGTCACCATTATACTGGTAAGGGTCCACCACTATACTGGTAAGGGTCCACCACTATACTGGTAAGGGTCCACCACTATACTGGTAAGGGTCCACCACATCGTCACCATTATACTGGTAAGGGTCCACCACTATACTGGTAAGGGTCCACCACTATACTGGTAAGGGTCCACCACTATACTGGTAAGGGTCCACCACTATACTGGTAAGGGTCCACCACTATACTGGTAAGGGTCCACCACATCGTCACCATTATACTGGTAAGGGTCCACCACTATACTGGTAAGGGTCCACCACTATACTGGTAAGGGTCCACCACTATACTGGTATGGGTCCACCACTATACTGGTAAGGGTCCACCACTATACTGGTATGGGTCCACCACTATACTGGTAAGGGTCCACCACTATACTGGTATGGGTCCACCACTATACTGGTAAGGGTCCACCACTATACTGGTAAGGGTCCACCACTATACTGGTAAGGGTCCACCACTATACTGGTAAGGGTCCACCACTATACTGGTAAGGGTCCACCACTATACTGGTAAGGGTCCACCACTATACTGGTAAGGGTCCACCACATCGTCACCACTATACTGGTAAGGGTCCACCACTATACTGGTATGGGTCCACCACATCGTCACCACTATACTGGTAAGGGTCCACCACTATACTGGTAAGGGTCCACCACTATACTGGTAAGGGTCCACCACTATACTGGTAAGGGTCCACCACTATACTGGTAAGGGTCCACCACTATACTGGTAAGGGTCCACCACATCGTCACCACTATACTGGTAAGGGTCCACCACTGGCCTGATGTGTTTATATGTGAGCGATGCGAGACTGGCCGACTCACGACTCCTGAACAGGGATGGGACGATAATCGATAATATCACTCAATAATCCTATCGCAGAGATTGTGATTTACCGTGAAATCGTCCCCCGTCATAATGAATTCGCTTTTGTTGACGTGCAAATTCAATACCAAAGGGGTTTGTAGCCTATATGCCAATTTGGGGGTCCTTGAAAATTAAAAAGTTTGACAGTCACTGCCATAGAGCTCTACATATTTCTGATGTGGTCAGATGTGACACCAAGTGCCATTCGTAGCATGCGCTGAACAATCTATCCACGAACATAAGAGAATATCCATCATTTACATATTTTAAGGTCCAACTAAAAGGATGGATCATGGACATTCTTAAGTAGGATAAATGTTTATTTTTATTTTTCCTTATCTGTCTTGTATTTTAGGTCCAAACTAGGCCTTTTTTTTACAGTTGTTTGTTCCTGTGTCTACGGATGGAAACTAGCACTCTTGAGGGGACTGTCTTGTGGTGGTTGAGGCTGATTTGCTTAGAATATGGCCTATCCATCACCCAAAGCATTTGGAGGAACTCTTCCTCTGCTGTTTGGTTGGTGCATTCACTGTGTTGCCACAGGTCTTTGTTGCTGATGATGCCACTTGATATGAGGGATATCATAGGGAAAAAATAATAATAATAAGTAGGCTAGAAGTTCTCCCTTGGCCTACTGGAAGTATGTGTGCTTTAGTTTTTCTTACCAATCAACGTGTGTGTGTGTGTGTGTGTGTGTGTGTGTGTGTGTGTGTGTGTGTGTGTGTGTGTGTGTGTGTGTGTGTGTGTGTGTGTGTGTGTGTGTGTGTGTGTGTGTGTGTGTGTGTGTGTGTGTGTGTGTGTGCGTGCGCGTGTAGGAGGCTCCCTATGTGATGATGAAGAAGAATTCAGAGCTGTTTCAGGACAATGACCGTTATGAAGGTGTGTATGTGCATGCATGCATCTATTGATATCTGCGTGCATGCTTCTAAGATGGCATCAATCATTTCGCATACAATCATGGCATTGACAAACTATTGTGATATTTGTGATACATATTGTGTCATAATAATGCAATACTTACAGTATTTGTCCATGCTAAAATATTTGTAAATGTTAGTTTCTTTCTTCAACACTAGAGCAGCCTCTTACATTATGCATTCTATTGTATATGACTCTGTAATGTTTTTGTAATTAAAATGTAATGTAAATGTAGATGTAATTAATGTTAGGTAACCCTATATTTAAGCTGTTATTATTAGCATGTGCTTGTAGCTGTTTTATTACACACAATATTACTCACACTAGTGTGTAACTCTGTGTGTGTGTGTGTGTGTGTGTGTGTGTGTGTGTGTGTGTGTGTGTGTGTGTGTGTGTGTGTGTGTGTGTGTGTGTGTGTGTGTGTGTGTGTGTGTGTGTGTGTGTGTGTGTGCATGTTACGTGTGTGCGCGTGTTGCGTGTGTGTGTGTGTGTGTTTAATTCCACTACAAGGCTACTGTGTCGACCTGGCTGCGGAGATCGCAAAGCACTGTGGTATACGCTACCAGCTAAGGATTGTGGGAGATGGGAAGTACGGTGCGAGAGATGCAGAAACGAAGATCTGGAACGGCATGGTTGGAGAGCTGGTGTATGGGGTAAGACACTCTGCTTTTAGTACTGAATATCAGTAAGTGTGACAAGAAATGTCAGTCGACTTATCTTTTTCCACTGACGAAAACAAAACTAAGCCACGGTGACTAATATAACTAAATTTATTGTAAATTTTGTCGACAAAAAATAAAAGGTTAGGGAAGGACTATAGTGGAGAAGAGATCCAGTAAGACAAAGATGTTTTATGCTTGGTTGTGTGGGCTGCAAGCTCACAATGCATCGCAGACGCATTTTGAGCTTGTAGATCGGCTAACTCTCTGTCTCCGTCTCTCTGTCACATTGGTTTTCAAAGTGGGGTCAACCATTTTAACCACTGTATTATTTTATACTTTGGCCGAAGTGCCACACTATTAGCTTAGATATGCTATTTTAGAAAAATCTTGAAAAATTTTGCGAATCTTTTTAAAGCAAATATTTTTAACTCTGTCCGCGGCCAACGACATCATTTTGCGGATCTTCGGCATGAAAAAGTTTGAGCATCACTTTTTTCAGAACACTGCTTTTTAGAAGACATTTTTAGAATCGGCCTCAGGTCTTAGTCATGCTTTCAAACTCCTTGGAGTGATTGTAATCTGTGGGAAGAACGTGACTTTGATGTCTCTCTCTCTCTCTCGCTCTCTCTCTCTCTCTCTCTCTCTCTCTCAGAAAGCGGACATAGCCGTGGCTCCATTGACCATCACCCTGGTGCGTGAGGAGGTGATCGATTTCTCCAAGCCCTTCATGTCTCTGGGAATCTCCATCATGATCAAGAAACCTCAGAAGTCCAAGCCAGGAGTGTTCTCCTTCCTGGACCCGCTGGCCTACGAGATCTGGATGTGCATCGTGTTCGCTTACATAGGAGTCAGTGTTGTCCTCTTTCTGGTGAGTAGAGCTGTGCAGTGGTGGAAAAAAGTACTCACATTTATTTTACTTAAGCAAAGGTACCTATACTGCAATTTAGAAGTACTCTGTTACAAGTAAAAGTCCAGAATTCTAAATTGTCCTAATTGAAAAGGATCATGCCGAAACAGCCCCTTTTAGTAAAATGTGTGTGACCTACTTTAGTACAGTAGCTCATATCCTCTGGTACTCATTAAACAGACGTTTCAGAAGTTTTCAAATGTATAAAATGTCAAAGAGTATTGAAAATTGGAAATACCAGAGTAATGTAAAGGTACCAAAAATTATACTTAGTTACTGTACTTTACACCACCGATATTTGCTGGTGGCAGTGGATCAGGGGTAGAGTGGCCGGATGGGAACCGTGAGTTTCCCAGTTCGATCCCGGGCTCCCCCAGAGTTAGTGTCGAAGTGTCCTTGAGCAAGATGCTGAACCCCTAATTGCTCCCGATGTGCAGGTTGGTGCCTTGCATGGTTTCCTCTGCCATTGTTGTATGAATGTGTGTTTGTGACCTGGTGAATGTAATGCACGATCTACTGTATGTAAAGCGCCTTGGATAAATGTGCTATATAAATGCACCATTTACCATTTTCCGCATCGCCGGTTCCCAGGTGTCCCGATTCAGTCCGTACGAGTGGCAGCTGGAGGAGCCGGAGGACGGCGCGTTGCCGTTGACGACAGAATCCACTAATGAGTTTGGGATCTTCAACTCTCTGTGGTTCTCATTGGGCGCCTTCATGAGACAGGGCTGTGACATCTCACCAAGGTTGGTTTTCATTGGGGGCCTTCATGACTCATGAGACAGGGCTGTGACATCTCACCAAGGTTGGTTCTCATTGGGCGCCTTCATGAGACAGGGCTGTGACATCTCACCAAAGTTGGTTCTCATTGGGCGCCTTCATGAGACAGAGCTGTGACGTCTCACCAAGGTTGGCATAGCAACGCTTGCTAATAAGCTGTCTTAAGTATCTAGGCCAGTAGTTTTCAACCAGTGGTCTGGGGACCACCAGTGGTACTGGTAAAACAATAATTCACCATATTCACACAGAGGCCATCTTGCCATTAAGTTAAGGAGGGAGTACAGTAACTAAATCATTTCATGTTTGTTATTTATTATTATTATTTTTTTTTGCACCAGCAGATTCGTGTCAGGTCACGCGAGGCTATTGTAGATCTGCTATTTTCAGCATGAAACCAAGTGTAAAATCAGGCACACCTGGCAGACGCCATCAAGGCCCACCAAAATACAATTTGTCGACAAAATCAACCATAGATTTAGTCGACTAAAACAGAAACTAGACTCAAACTAAAACATTTTAAAATGACTAAAATATGGCTAAAATTAAATGGAATTGTATCAATCAAAAGACTATCGAAATCTAAAATTGCTGTCAAAATCAACACTGGTAAATGTATGTGAAGTTGTTTGTGTGTATGAGTGTTTAATATATATATATATATATATATATATATATATATATATATATATATATATATATAGCAATTGTAAGAAATATGTATGCTTAATGTGAAGTTGTGTGAAGTTGCCTAAACTGAAATAAAAACAAAGTAACAAAAAACAACAACACTGGTTCTATATGTTTACCATGTATCATTGTCTCTGTATAGGTCTCTGTCAGGGCGTATCGTAGGAGGCGTGTGGTGGTTCTTCACACTGATCATCATCTCGTCCTACACTGCTAACCTAGCAGCCTTCCTCACAGTGGAGAGGATGGTGTCGCCCATAGAGAGCGCTGAGGACCTGGCCAAGCAGACCGAGATAGCATACGGAACGCTGGACTCTGGCTCCACCAAGGAGTTCTTCAGGGTAAGAATCGCTAGGCCTGTCTCACTTATTACACGATCGCTGTGCTTGATTCCTGATTGACACACAATCTTATTCATAATCTCATTCATCCATTTAATTTGATGTAGGCCTTGTCTTGTGTTAGAATAAGTTCCATCATGTATCATCCATTTGTGGTTGTGTATGTCTGTAAACTGACACCGGGGGGGGGGGGGGGGGGGGGGGGCATAGTTACTTTCCACCACTGGCTCTACTCCTGTCGTTCAGTACATGTGTGCGTGTAATCGCGTCTCTCTGACTCTCCCTTTTTGCCCTCACTATCTGCCAACGATGCGTCCAGCGCTCCAAGATCGCCCTGTTCGACAAGATGTGGCAGTACATGAAGTCGGCCGAGCCGTCCCCGTTTGTCAAGAAGACGGCGGAGGGCGTGCTGCGCGTGCGGAAGTCCAAGGGCAAGTACGCCTACCTGCTGGAGTCGACCATGAACGAGTACATCGAGCAGCGGAAGCCCTGCGACACCATGAAAGTGGGCGGCAACCTGGACTCCAAGGGCTACGGCATCGCCACGCCCAAAGGATCCCCATTAAGGTGGGTGGATCAGTATAACAATGTGCTGCCAATACGAACCTGCAAAGCCGTGCCCTATTCACACTGTACTAGCATACCGCCTAGCATATACCTATAGTCTATGCCTGGCTGCATTCACCCTATTCACACTGTACTATACCTATAGTCTATGAACGTCTATGAAATTGGGTGGGAAAAGACATTCTAAAAGTTTAGTACTGATTGGCGGAGAATTGAAAAAAACAAAACAAAACAAAAAAAGCCTTTTCTAATTGGACAAAAAAATAGTTTAGTCCTCAAGCTATACATTGTGCTTCTTCTAATTTGAAGAAAAATCAAACAAACACTCAAACAGCATGTTTTTTGTTTTTCTTTCTTGAATAGGTAGGTAATGACGGAAAACAAATTACGTTTTGCATGCTCAGAAGCGAGGAGTGAAACTACCTCGTTAGTCAGCTAGCCGGAGTAGGCAAGTAGAGAATGTAGACATTCTCTGGCCAGGTAACTAAACTGTAATTAATGGTAATGAATCATTTAGTTGTTTTGCCTTCCCATCAATGTGACAGGTCGCTGGGAATTTGCCATCATTTGTCCACGGGTTGCCGGTCAAACATTTCACCAGCAACTTTGGGCCGGCGGCTAATATTAATTTCAAGCCTTGCTCAAAAGAGTACGAGGACTAGGACTATTCGCCAAAGGATGCTATGGGGAGTGTGGCCAGCAGGGGGGGTAGTAACCGCCGGTCACCAGTAGGTGTCAGAGCAGCGGGTGGTGTCGTATGTGAGGGTGCAGGATGGGGCATGGCGGCTACCAACTCGTTGTTATAGTTATCCACCTACCCTGATGACCTCTGCCTCACGCCGGTTTGTATATCATTGTTACCATGGGTACCACCTCTGCTCAACCAAGCAAGTGGTGGTCGCCATGACTGGGTTTGTTTAGTTAGGGGAGTTTCTTAAGGGTTTGCACTTCAAGAAGCAGCTCACCCCGTCCCCAAGAGTGTTGATTGGCTGGAAATGGAAGACT